>NC_087492.1:5613726-5658726 GCF_036417665.1 Passer domesticus | reverse complement strand
TTCTATCCCTTTTCCATGGGGGGGATCCCCTTTCCAGTAGCCTCTTGTCCCTTTGTGGTCACCAGAAATGGATGCCTTGGAATGGCTACCTGAAATAGAGGCTGGACAAGACTAAGAAAATTAAAGTGTGCACCTTGGACAGTCAAAAGCCTCTGAGAGGGGCTACACTAAAGATGAGTTTTTCACACAATTATAAATTTAGTCCATTTACATATCAGGGGTTAATCCTCCAATTACAGCTTCAGGTAATGAAGTTATTTCCTCCAAGTTTCCCCCCCCCCATTCACTGTTGTTTATATTTTTCAGGGCCTGAGATAGAAAGGTGTCCTTGAGTTTCAGGCCTATAGAGAAATTGTTTCATCTGAATAAAATGGGAGAACAACAGTTTTAGAGTTATACACTAAAGCAGTACAGGATCTGAAAAATATAAATGCTAAATCCTAAGGCATCATAGGGACACTTTCCACTACCCCAGGTTGTTCCAAGCCCCCTCCAGCCAGGCCTTGGACACTTCCAGGATGCCATAGCTTCTCTGGGCACCCTGTGCCAGGGCCTCCCCATGAACCTCCTCTTGTGCCCAGCAAGAAATACAAGGATTTGGTGGCTCCTTGCAGAGTTTTGAGAGTATTGGTGAAAAGTGAGACAGTTCCCCAAGGCTGGGGGCAGGCAGGAGGCTTTTCCCAAAGGAAAGGAGGGATTTCTATCCATTTTGTGTGCACCTGGGTCTGCCTGATGTGCACAAATTTCTGGAACCTATTTGTTTTCAAGCAAATTTGAAAAAGGGATAAAGAGCTCAGAGATGTGAAATTCCCACAGGTTTGGTGAAAATGGGCAGAAGAGGAAGGAAAAGGTTGAGGAAAATGAGTGTTTGGAGTGAAGCCCCATTGTTAGACGCTGGGAAATCTGCACAGGGGAGCCACATGAATGCAGGGTCACTGCTTGTCCTGCCCCTCGTGTGATTTTTCTGTGTCCCTGCCTTTCCTGAGGCCCCTCCACCCTTCCCTGTTGCCCTGAGTGCTCCCACATGGTGGGCTGGCAGTGCTGGGTGCTGACAGAACAAGCAACAGCCAGAAGGCAAAGCTGTGTCTGGGCAGACAGAGGCTGGGCTGGGCAGATTTACAGCTCAGCACTGCTTAAATCCTCAGCATTGGGCTGTTGGGAGAAATCACCTGATTGACCTTGCAGCCACTGGCTCTGTGTGCTCCGAGGGCATGGAATGGGAGAGGGATTGCACAGAGCGCTCCTGAGTGCCTGAGATGGTTGTGATGGTCCTGCAGAGCTCCTGCCTGGAAGTGGTTAAAAGGGGTTGTTGTGAGTAATTGCAGTTGCCAGGAATTGGGGAGAGAATTCCGTGGCAGCCTCTGGGAGCTGCAGATGGAGTTTCTCCTTGGTCCAGCAGCCCTGGTCTGATCTCACAAATACGGAGATATTTTTATAAAAATGGGTCCTATCTGAGAGGAGGAATAGACGTGTTGTGTTACCAGTTCTTTTTCTCATACTTTGTGTTGGAGCATCTTTCGATTTTCCTGTGATTACCCGAACCAATTTTCAGTTATTTTCCCCTACCTGTGGTCCATTTGCTTCAATCCTCTGTCCTTACACAGAGGAGATTTTTTTCCCTTTCTTTGCTTTAAGCCTTGAAGTTAATTCCTCCCTCTCTCTCCCTGCAAGGATTTTCTCCATGAAGCTTTTGTGGACGTGACAATTTCATCTTTTCTGAGCACTATTTTGACATCACCTGAACCACAAAACTCTCAGCTGCCCTTGCCATCCCTGCTCTCCCTCAAATCCTGCCCAAGGTAGCGAATTACCCATGGCCCAGAAAGCCACAAAGACTTAGGATTGGGCTCAAATCATGTCTCTGCTTGATGGATCCTACCCTAAACCCCCAAAAACTCACGGTGCTTACAGCTGGCAGAACGGAAGGCATCTCACGGTTTACATTCTGCTTTCATTTGCAAGTGGCTTATAAAAGATTAATAAATGATTAATAGGCATTAAAGACACGAGGAGCATAATTTAGCAGGTGATTATAAGCATGTCAGGAGAAGGTATTACAGAATATTATGAGCAACCTATTGACTGTTTGGGCTTTCCAGTAATCTGTAAGCATTGATTAGTCATTCATTAAAACACCGATTAATAATTCCTAAACATTCTATCGCTTATTTTTGTGAACACTTGACAGAAAATGCAGCCAAAAATGGTACATGTGAAAATAGAGCTTTTTTCCACAGCCAGCCCTGGGAGATTTTAGAGCCAGAGGTGCCAAAATTCAGCCCTGATCCCTTCCAGGAGAGCAGGAAGTTACACCAGGGCAGAATCAGGATCCCCATGGAGCTGCTGCTGGTTCCACCAGGACAGCAGGAGGTGACTCCCAGTCTGGTTTGCACTTTCCAGAGCATTTTTATATTGAGAAGAAACAAGTGAGAAAGAAGATTTTTTTCCCTTATGATTCTAATCTTGTCCAGCTCTTGAGCTGTGAGCCGAGTCAGTGTTACCTGTGAACCCTCAGAGACAGAAGGAACATTTTCCAGGAGCAGCTTCCTCATCCCTGCCCCACCTTAGTGTCAAGTTTGTCCATTGGGGTTATCTGAGAGCAGTTAGGAGCTGCTTTTAATGAATCCCCCGAACTCTCATGTTTGGTTTTTTTAAAACAGTGCATTTTTAAAACTGGATTTGGTCATTCAAGATGCTTTTTTTTTTTCTTCTCTTGGTCTCAGTTTGCATTTCTTTTTTAAAAAGAGGGAAACACAAACCCAGAAACAAGTGGTTTCTTTACTGTCCCTGTAGGAACAAATCAGAAACATGCAGGATCTGAGTGCCAATCTCTCTCTGATGCTGGCACAGCCCTCATGTGGGGTCTGCTCCCTCTGGACCTGCTCTCACCCCAGTCCCTCTTTTTCATTCTGCATTCTTGTTGAGGCAGTGCTCCTCTCAAACTGCTGAGACCTCGTGTGCTGCCTTCTCTCAACTGCCCTCGGGGTCTGAACCCTCCACCTGGAGCACATTTGGAACTCAAAGACTGTTCCCATCCCTCTGGGCTGACAGGCAAGCGGACACAAGGGACACAGGGCCCTGCACGGGACACAGCCACCCCAGGATCTCCTTCCTGGGATAAGCCTGCTCCTGCTTTGGTACTAGCAGTGTTTGCCAGGCACTGCAGCAGCAGGGATTTCTAAGGAGGGATGTGGAAGGGGCTTCACAGATCTGTGCACAGGATTAGCACAGGAGAAACTTTTCTCCCCGTGGTCTCTCCTGGTCCCTGCCTGAAGGGAACCTGGCAGCCACGTGCTCCCCTTCCAGCCTGCATTTTGAGTGCTTTTCTCTGTTTGGGCTTGCGTGGGCCAATTACCAGCTCCATCCCCATGGAATACTGCCCCTTTACAGTTCTCACTTCATCGATTTGGATGAAATCTCCCTGGAAATCCTGTCTCTTTCCTTGCTCTTTTTTTCCCCCCTTATGCAGCTTGCTCTAATACCTCACCAATCCTCCTTCAGATCCCTGCGTAGCCCATTAGTGTGTTTGTACTGTAAGATTTCCTTCCCTTCCCAGAATGCAGGAGAAATAATTTCACGGTGTTTTTCAGTCTCTGAATATTGACAGAGATGCTGCTGAAAGGGGCTCTCTGTTCCTGCTTGTACCTCTTCACACTTGAGCTCACACTCTTGTTATTCAGCACTTAACAGCTCCCCCCCCTTCCCAGGATGGGTGCTAATTGGCTGAAATTAAGCGCAGAGAGATGAGATATCCTTCACACCCCATATTCATGCCCCCATCCCAACTTCTCAACCTGCTGGTGTTCCAATTAATCCAGTTCAGTGCTCTAAATGGCTCCACATCACTTCTGACCCCCTCTGCAGGTTTCCAGGCTCTCGGAGATGCTTCAGCAGCTCCCTGTGGGTTTTGTTTATTTAATATTTGCTAAATGCTGCCACTTCTTGCAGGTCTTGGGGTGAAGTGGTTTCATCCTTGCTCCTCTCGTCTGGATGCTCCTGTTCAGGGCTGGGTTACTTTTTTTGGAGGTCAATCCCCATCGTTCTGCTGTTTCCAGTTCATTTCCCTGTCAGGAAACCCGGGCTGAAGCACAATCGAAATTTGAAGCCTCTCCTGTAATTTCCTGGCTGTTCTTAGCAGGTTCTGCAGGTGCTTCTGGATGTGTGCAGGTGGTTCTGCACACATCCAGAGGTGTGGCTGGAGCTGAGCTGCTGGTCTGGCCTGTGTGGCTGGAAAAACTCGGGGGAAACATCACAAGAAGAAAAATCTTCCTGGCTCTCGATTCTCCAGACCTGGTGGGGATTGTGGGGTTTGTTGCCATCCCTTTGGCTCATACCTGATTTCCCTTTGCAGCCCTTACCCCCCCAGCTTTCACTGTGAGCCTCTCCAGGATGTTTTGCAGTGAACTCTTGCTGGGTGAGCTCTGCATCTCAATTTCTCCCTCTCCCCCAGAAGGGCTGTAAGGAAATAATCTGTGTGCCAAATGAGATCGTGGGGGAAGGCAGAATTAGCTGCACTGAGGGATCTTTACTGAGGGCAGGAAAGAACCAGAACCAAAGACGATTTCTTGTCCTGACCCAGATTCCTCTGGGAGCCATGTGCACACCCCATAGATTTTCAGTTCCCAACATTAAACAGGCTAAAGAGCAGTGAGGACATGCCCACTGCAGAGGATCAGCCATGCCCTGTGTTTAGAATCAGACTGGAGAGAAACACCACCCAGCATCCTTCACAGCTCTGTGCTGTCCCCATGCCAGCAGAACTCTTCTAAGAGACAGAAATCTTCCTCTGGTGCCCAGATGTAACGGGAGGTATGTGGGATTGTGCCCCAAGTCTCTGCAGAGCCCACTTCACTTCAGGCTCAGCTGCAAGCAGATTTCACCTTTTCCCATCCATATTCCAAGTGGTTCATCCGGGAGGGAGGCCCATTCCTCACACAGATGATGGCACTGTCAGCTGTGCCACCAGTGCTCCCTCTCTCATATTTCACTCCTTTTGTTCGCCTGGGCTGTACTGGGAAGAGCTGCTCTCTAAGCCATGCTGCTGGGAAACCTTTTTTTGCCTCTGTTGTGCAGTCAATAATCTACTAAAATCAGAACTATCCATTTGCCTTGTTCCTATCGCTCTAACTCTGTGCTGTTATTGAATCTCCCTGTCGAGCTCGCTGCTGGCTTTGATCTTTGTCACCGTAGCATCTGACTGTCACATAAATATATATGGAGGACGTGGTCTCCTTGGCTTGGGAGATTTATCTCTCTCTGTTGGGCTGGTCAGTAGAGGAGGGAAAAGGAAAAAGACAGGAGCAAGGAGAGAGACAGATGGTGTGAGATCCAGAGAAACTGAAAAGGCAGCTCGAGGATTGATAGGGGAGGAGAGGAGGAGGAGTGAGGGAGGGAAGCAGCTGGAGAAAAGCCTCTCAGGACTGAAGGGCTGATGGAATGCCCTGCTCAGGGCTGGGAGCGGCAGAGCTGGACACAGCATGGGGGTGAGGAGGGCTCTGCCCTACCCTGAAGAGCTCGTTTAGAGGAAGGAGGAAAAGCAGAATTTCAGACGCCATCAGACATGTCTGAGGGGGCCGCTAATGAGATCACATGGGGTCAGAGAAAGTGCGGGCGGTTTAAGGCAGCGGCTCCTTCCTGGGAAGCTGTTTAATCAAAAATATTGTATCTTGTCAGGAGCCAATGAAGCAAAGTTAAAATAGGCCCGTTATTATGTAAATCTCTTGCCGGCCTGCTGGGAGAAGACAGGCCTGAGCTGGGCTAGGCCGCGGCTGCCGCTGTGCTCGCTGACAAACACGAGGTGCTGCCATCACCCCGTCCTCAGAGCAAGCCCTCCCTCATCCTCATCCTCATCCTCATCCTCATCCTCATCCTCATCCTCATCCTCATCCTCATCCTCATCCTCATCCTCCCCACAGCACTGACCCCTCACCTGGGCACCTCCAGCCCCTTGGCAGCCAGCCACTGAGGGGCCTCTCTTTCTTCCTCAGAGCCAGCCCTGCTCGGCCATGTGGGATCTCTGAGGGAAAAATCCTCCCAGCCCTGCTCGGCCATGTGGGATCTCTGAGGGAATGATGCCCTCCCAGCCATGCTCAACCGTGTGGGATCTCTGAGGGAATGATGCCCTCCCAGCCAGCCCTGCCTGGCCATGTGGGATCTCTGAGGGAATGATGCCCTCCCAGCCAGCCCTGCTAGGCCATGTGGGATCTCTGAGGGAAGGATGTCCTCCCAGCCCTGCTCAGCCATGTGGGATCTCTGAGGGAAGGATGTCCTCCCAGCCCTGCTCAGCCATGTGGGATCTCTGAGGGAAGGATGTCCTCCCAGCCCTGCTCAGCCATGTGGGATCTCTGAGGGAAGGATGTCCTCCCAGCCCTGCTCAGCCATGTGGGATCTCTGAGGGAAGGATGTCCTCCCAGCCCTGCTCAGCCATGTGGGATCTCTGAGGGAAGGATGTCCTCCCAGCCCTGCTCAACCGTGTGGGATCTCTGAGGGAAGGATGTCCTCCCAGCCCTGCCTGGCCATGTGGGATCTCTGAGGGAATGATGCTCTCCCAGCCATCTCAGCCATGTGGGATCTCTGAGGGAAGGATGCCCTCCCAGCCCTGCTCAGCCATGTGGGATCTCTGAGGGAAGGATGCCCTCCCAGCCCTGCTCAGCCATGTGGGATCTCTGAGGGAAGGATGCCCTCCCAGCCCTGCTCAGCCATGTGGGATCTCTGAGGGAAGGATGTCCTCCCAGCCCTGCTCAACCGTGTGGGATCTCTGAGGGAAGGATGCCCTCCCAGCCCTGCCTGGCCGTGTGGGATCTCTGAGGGAAGGATGCTCTCCCAGCCATCTCAGCCATGTGGGATCTCTGAGGGAATGATGCTCTCCCAGCCATCTCAGCCGTGTGGGATCTCTGAGGGAAGGATGTCCTTCCAGCCCTGCCTGGCCGTGTGGGATCTCTGAGGGAAGGATGCTCTCCCAGCCCTGCTGTTGGTGAGGGGGAGGTTCTGCTAAGCCAGCTCCTGCCATTTGAGGTGGATTTGTCCTGTTGTGCCCTGTTCTGCAGGCAGGGCTTGAACCCGGAGGTTTTTATCCCATAGGAGAAGCTCAGCCTCTGGATTATGGCTACTCCCTCACCTCTCAGAATCTTTTGCTTCGGACATGCTCTTACACTTCTTTTCTTCCTTGATTTTGGGAAAATACTCAGAAATAGGTTTCCTTTCCCTTTACAAATCACTGAAGACTTGTTAGGTAATCTGTGGGTCAGGTTTTTTTTTTAAGGTTCTAAGCTTCTTTTTAGTCTGTCACTTCTCCTGACCTGCCATCCTATGGAAAAGCAGCACAAACGCAATTAGCAGCCACATCTCAGCCTTTGTCACCTGTGCCAAGTCCCCATGTTTGGCTGAGCTGCTGAGATAAGGTGTTGGCAGCTCAGGTGGTGAGATTCAGCCTCTAAGAAATCTCAGCACAGAGCATCCACAGCAGGGATGAGAGACAGCAGCATGAGAAGGATGGAAATGACACGGAAACCCTGGCAGCCCAAGCTGCAGTGCTTTTTATCCAGTTCCAGGTTCCAAAACTATTCTAACAGCAGGATTTCCAGACCACTCCTGATTCTTTTACAGCCCCTGTAAAAGACAGAGTTCCAGTCCTGCTGGCTTTTATCAGACCAGTTTGGGGAGAGGGTAACAAAATTTTATCAGCAGATGCCAAGAGCCTCCTAATAAAAATTCACATCCCGATCTTGCCCAGCTGAAATCCCACTAATCCAAGCAGAGGTTTCACATCAGGTGTGATGGTTCCTGGCCCAAGTCTGCTCCCATGCAGAGCAGAGGGTGGATTTTGCCTCTGCCAGCAAGAAAGAGGTTAACCCAGGCAGCAGGTTCTGAGCAGCTGGGAAGGATCAAGGAAAAGCTCTTTAGTAGAGGGCAGTTAGAGAAGAAAGCTGAGGAGCCTTTTTTTTTCCAAAGGATATAGCTTTGGGAAGTCTAGGAAATTAGGCAGGACAGGTTTCCAGAAACAAATCCTCAGCAGGGACCAAACTGAACTAGTTTCTGAGGCAATGCCAATGCCAGAGTGAACAGAGGAGCTAAACTTGCATACAAATTCTGTGCGTGCCTTTCATTCCCTATCCGCGTCTCTCCCCCTCGCCTGCCAATCGCGCTCCCAGTTAATAACTTGATCTGTGAGATGAGTGGTAGGAGGGAGGGAGCAGGGCACCGAGCTGGCAGAAAAGATCTCCATCATCTTCAACAGAGCCTTGGAGGACTCACGAGGCAGAAGATGATCAGAAGGGATCTGGGGATTAGAGAGGGGAAAAGTTGAGCTGCGCTGTGGCTGCAGAGACAGACCGAGGGCACTGCAGGCACAGGGTCACGCTCCCTTCCTCTGCAGCACAGCTGGGACACTGCTCTCAGTGCTGCACACCTCCTCAGGAGAGGGGTACTGACAAACTTGGGAAGTTCAACAACATTATTGGAGCTACAGGCAGTTCAAAGGGTCTGATTAACAAGGAGAGATTCTAAACATCTAATTATGTACTGCTTGGCAAAGTAACAACTACGAGGGACAGGATAAGTGTCTGCATATTGAGAGAGGATAAATACCACAGATGGGTAATATTAATGTGCAGTGACTCAAGGGAAAGTCTTAATAAGAGGAGAAGTCTCTGTGGTTATCAGAAAATATTCTTACATCTGGTGCATTAGGCAGCAGTGTAGTTTACTATGGAGAGGGGTGAAATCAGCTGGGAATTGTAGATCTGGGGAAGCTGCAGCAGTGTAAAATCTAATGAGGGAAACCATCCTGTGGTGGGCTGCAGGAGAACAAGGGCTGTGCATGTTCTTCTCTATTAATGTGTCAGTGTGAATCTTTTGCCACTTAGGTTCAATTTCAGTAACACATCTGTGTGACAAGGGACTTGGCTTTGTGTCAGATTTCCACTGGATGTCAAGCAATTCCATGGATTTATGCCAGTCAAGTATTTGTTCCTGTTCCTTCAACTTTCCCTCCACTCCCCAAGTGGATCCATCATTAAAATCACTCAGTGCTCTCCCAAGCTGGGAAGTTCAATGGCAGCCCAAACCTTGACATGGGGACACAGTTTAATGAATCCCAGGGCTGGAAATAGCTCAGGTTGTTCTCCAAAGGTTGGGCTCCAAAGGCATGGAAAATCCTTCAAAGGGGACTCACATTCTCCTTGCCCCACGGACCTTTGGCCCAGCCACATGTAATTGCAGCCACTTTGAGAGCGTGGCCAGAGCACTGTGAGGTGGGGCCATCAGAATGGCCAGACCCTCTCTGTGATGAGCCCTGTGATCCTTTAGCAGCCTCTGTTATTCCCATAAAAATCTCTGGGATATTTCAGCTCCTGCTGCAGCACGTTGTGCCCTTAAAGGTAGGAGCCTCAGTGCTGGCTAGGATGTCATGTCTCACACTTAAAAAGAGAAATAATAAAATAAATTAATACAATTTTAACATTTAAAAATAATAAAATAATAATAAAATAATAAAAAATAATAATAAAGGGGCAACCCTGTGGTGGCTTTCCAGCCCCCTTAAAGACGGCTTGGCAGCTGTGTGGAAAACAGCCATGTGAGAGGCATGTGCTCCATGGAGCAGAGCAGGGCTGCACACCAGAATTAGCACCAGCTGCTACCAAAGGCTCTGAACTCCAGGCTTTTATCTGCTTTGCATAGGAATTGGCAGCAGTGAATTTGGGTTTCCAGTCTTCAGCTGCAGTGTGAGGAAGCTGTGGCACGTTTTAAATTAATGGAGGGGTGGGGGGGGGATCAAATTAGGGCTTTATCAGCATAAAAGAACTTGAAATACAAAGTTAAACTCAAAGACTAAGGGGCTGATTCTAATTCACTGAATATCCCCACTTCTCACAGTCCCTAATGAAAACATGTGTAACAAGCCTGCAGGGTTAATTTTACAGGAGAAAAAAATTCCAATAAAGCTCCATGAGATTTTCACGTTAAATTAATGTAACGGATGCTTAAAAGCCTTTCTAATTAGGCATTGTTATTAACAGGAATGTCAGGTGAATGAAATCAACCCCTGAGCTGACATTTCACTCCCATGAACTTCCAAGTTGGTGTTTAATCCCTCGCACGTGGCAGCTGCATTACAACAGGGTCGTGGCTTTTCCAAACATGTTCCTGAGCCACTCCAGTGTTTCCTGAGTGAGAATTTTGCCAAGCCAACCCTCCCTGCCACGAAGCATTCGCTGCTCTGTCAACCTGTTGGGAGGAAAACGATGTAAATAAAGCAACTGAGAGAAAAAGAGGGGGGGGAAAAAACCAAACAGGAGAGAAGTGGTGACTTAGGGAGCTGAGATGAGCAGCTGTGTGATTCTTTTTCTGGAGACGTGTCCTCGAGGGACTGCCACAAGACGTCAGCTGTGCTGCCTTGTGGTGGGTGGAATCTGTCTGGCTTCAGCTGGATGTGTCTTCCAGAGGAAGCAGGAGCGCAGCTAAACGCGGATCAACACACTTCCACGGGAGCTGGGGCTTCTCTTGGAACAGCACTCACCCACACGGGTGTCACAGGGATGCAGAGGCAAAATTGCTACCCTCCTGTTCCACTGCAGCTGCTGGGATGATGGATCTGGCAGCCACAAATCTTTCAGGCGTGGGAAGTCCTGTTTGCTTCCATGCAGGGTGCAGAGAGCTCCTGGCACTGCAGGCAAAGAGCCAAATGAGATTGGGAAGGATTAGGGTGAAGGGAAGAAGGGCACTTTTATTTCCTTAGGACAACAAGCTGTGGCAAACAACTCACCCCAAATCCTCCCTCCCTTGCTGGTGGAACCAGGAGTCTGCTCAGGCTCTGCCAGTCCCTGACCTCTGTCTGGTTCACAAGGTTGTTCCTCCTCTCAGGTCTCTGGATGCGCAGTCAGGGAGAGCTGTAGGTGTCTTCAGATCACTGGGACACCTGCCCTGCTTGGTCAGCCACGCACAAAGCTCACACAGACCCCTCACAGCCAATTTTGGCAGGAGATGAGGATTCTTGGACAGGTTTTTTCCTTTCTCCCCAGCTCTGCATGCACAGAGCTGTGAGAGATCCAGCCCGTTCCCATTCCTCTGTCTCAGCTGCAGCCCCTTTGTGCTTGTGCCCTTCCTGCAGCTCTCCCCACAGAAGCTGGGTACAGGTGATCCTTTATTCAACTCTTTTGGTCTTGGGAATCTCAGACTGACCACGGGAATCTTTGGGATTTCACTGCCTTTTCCACCTTCCCACCTTCCACCATCTGCCCACGGTGGTCAGCTTCTTATCTCTCTTCATTACTGTTTCATCACCACCAGCCATCCCAATGTTTTTGTTCCAGCTTGCTTGTGGTCCTTACCATTTGGAGATGTGTTTCTACATCTCCCATCTGCATCTCACACAAACCCATTTTCACCTCCCCCCAGCACTTGTTTGGAGCTAAAAATTCTCTGAGGAAAAAATAACAGTTGTTTCTGCTCAGTGTTTGGGCCTTAATTTCTCTCCTCATCAGAATCCTTTTAATTAATGCCTATAGGAATTTAATCTGTCTGCCTTGTTGATACCTCTGGCTGTCAGGTGCTGAAAGGAACGTTCAGAATCTTATCGGTGCACAAACACGCATTTCAGCTGGTCTTTGCTCCTGTGTTTGCCTAATGGCTTCTTTCAAGATTTCAGCCCTTATTTCTTATCTCCTTCCATAGCCAGTTCACTGGCAAATTAAGGAATGCTGGAACAGGCCACTTCAATTTCCTTTGGCTAAGTTATGGATAAATTAAGCTGAGTAAAGAACACACCCTGCTCCTGGAGCCTCTTCCCCCTTATTCCCAGGGCAGCTGCTTGTCCATGGATCAGCTCTCACACCAAGCTGAGTGGTCACCAGAGGATTTCTGCTGTTTGTCTGCAAATTCCTGCAGGAATATCTGCATCCTCCCAGGATGCTGGTGCCCATCAGCAGGAGCAGAGCTGGGCTGGGAGGATTCCATGTTGTTTCACGGGAGTTGGGAGAGGAAAATGCATGAACATGAATTACTGGTTTGTTCCTGGGCAAAGCTGGAGCACGTTGGCACGGAGAGGAGGGAGGCACAAAAGCCTAATGAATTTTCCAGAGGAAGGAGGCAGATAAATCTGCCCTCACAGAGGAGTCTGACAGGAAAACTCTGTATCACTTGCTCTCTCTCATTGTCTCTCCCTCTCCCATCCCCCTTTTCCTGCCCTGTGCACACCTCAGGGTCCTTTTGCACCTTCTCCCAGTCCCTTCCAGCCTGCTGACCCCATCATACCACTTCTTTTCCCTCTGCCAGTCCCCTTTCAGCTCCTCTCCAGGGAATTGCTGAGCCTGTAAGTGGAGCATGGAAGTGCCAGTGCTGGATGATTTGGTGTTGGTCAGGATTTTACCACACTGGTGGCTTTTGAGCAGCATCCCTGTCCATGGGCACTCCTCCCACAGGGAGCCAGGTGGGACCCAGGGATCTCTGGTTGTGACTTTTCCTGGTGCTCCTGGTGGGCTGGCTAAGAGGAATGTAAATAAATGTTGCAGCTCTCTCTCCAGGTACACACTGATTTACACCAGCTGATGATGTGGCCTGTGACTCCCACATCTTCACTGAGCCATTAGTACTGGAAAAGGCCTATTAATTTGGATATACTCCCCCTGGGGCACAAAGGCAGAAGAATTCCCTGCCTAGTCCTGTCTACTTATTTTTCTCATTTCATTTTTTGATGAGGTCTGCATGAGGAACCTCTCCTCAGAGCCAGCTGCCTGCTTGCTATGCACGAGGTATTGCATTGCTCACAATCCGATTGCTTTCCTCACTGAAGGGCTCACACCTAATAAAGTTCATGGCCATTCTTAAACACAGCTTTGGAATAAGATACTGCTCTGTGCTGGGTCTAAAGGAAATTCAAGGCAAACATTTTACAGATCATCAACACTGAAAATCTCCCCTGAGTAAGAAATAGTATTAGTTCCCCAAGCGGCCTCCTGCTCATGACTAACCATGGGTACACTGTTAAATCTCTTTCTGACTGAGGCTTCCAGCTGGAGAGATGAAAGATTTCTCCTCCCAGCTTCACAGGGGTGTCAGGAGAGCAAAAAATGGGGTGCATTCAGATGCATCCAGCAAGGGGCACAGCCCGAATATGCTGAACTTGGGCTGTGCTGTCACTGGTGCTGCTGGCACTGCTGCCAGTGCTGCTGCTCACAACTGCTGCACCTTGTGTGCAGGTGGGAAGCTCAGAGAGAGGGGAAATGGCTCCTGTGAGATCAACCAGAGATCCAAACACAACGGGGAAGAGGCTGAGCCCCACGTGCTCCCTCAGGATCAGCGCAGTCTGTTCCAGCCAGGCTGCTCCTTTTTGTGGAAGTTCTGACCTGTCCAAAAGGGCAGCTGGTATTTTTAGAGCAGAGGAACCTGCGAGCAAAGGGGACAGACAATAAATGACCTCAGCTTTCATTCACTTGCAGCCTGATGCTCTTGCTCTCAATGCAAAGGTTTGTGTGCTCCAAAGCAGATCTAATAAAAACTCCCCCTGCTTTGTCTAAGCCTTACCTAGAGAGGCTCTCAGCCCCAGCTGCTACCTGGGCTACAAAGAAAAGGGAGTCCATTAGCACGAGGAGCAGCACACAGGCTGCCAGGTAACCCCTGCAGACGGTCAGGAGTGCAGCTGAGTCCATTTCCTAAGGCTTTGATCCACTTTTGGAGTCTTTGGGTTTGCTTAGAGCTGGGGAGTGATGTTGCAGTGCCCTGCAAGACTCCAGCATGGACTGAGAGCAGCCTGAGCGAGCAGGGGTTCTGCAGCCACAGCAGTGCCTTTCCTGAAGGTTTGGGCATTATCTGCACATCTGCATGCTTTGAAGAGGCTCAGCTTGTGACAATGTCCCTCACAGGGGGCACATTTTTCTTTCAGGTGTTGCAGAGCAAGGTGAGAGAGACACAGATCAGAGGGAAACAGCAGCCTGGCAAGGCTCAGGATGAAACTCAGGGCTGTCTCACTGCACTCCATGTTTCCAAGGGACCTTTCCAATCTGTCTATTTCTTTCAAAATGATTTTGACAAATTGGAGAAATGGTTTGGAAGAAATTAGATGCAATTTAATAGAGATAAGTACAGGACTTTCCATCTAGGCAGGCATGATGAACTGTTCTCATGCAGGATGCAGAAAGGCAATCCTGCAGGAAAGTCTGGGGCTCTTTTTCTGATCAAGGAGTGGATGAGATATGCTGTGAAAAATGACAAACAGGAGAGTGTAGACAGAAGTAGCCCCAGCAGAACATATAAAATAGAATTCCTGCTTTTCCCAGTGCTGTGGAGAGCTCAGCTGAGTGCTGGATGCAGTTTTGGGCGCTACTCACCCAGGAAGTTACAAAGCATTGGAAGAGAGTCCAGAGCAAGGAGAACTGACTGAAGATTGGCAGGCATGGGCTGAAAAGGAAAATTGAGTAAACTGTGATGCTTTAGTCCAAAGAAGAGGAGTTCAAGCAAGACTGGAACAGGTCTGAAATATGAAAAAGGCTGATGCAAACAGAATGGGAATAATCACTTTTCCATGACCACGGAGCAGTCAGCTATTACTGGGCAACTGCAGTTCTAATTAAACACTTAGAGGAGCCTTCCCAATGGAAAAGAAAGCAAAACATTGGACAGAAAGTGTCAGAAGGAGCAGGGCCTGCAAGAGTGGCCTAGAGAAACAACAGCTGAAAATGGTCCAGCCACACCAGCTCTGTATGGGGACAGCAGGCTGGGCTGGGTGACTTCCTGAGGTCCTTCCAGCCCTGGGATCCAGGCACCTCAAAGTGTGGCCTCACAGCTCCATGGCATCACTTTGGACTTAGGCAGCATCCCAGTTTTGCAGCCGAGTCGGGTTGTGAAGACACCACCACCACTTTGGAGCTCTGCTGCTCCTCCTTGACCTCCCTGCCCAGCCTGTGAGCCCAGGAGAGTCTTCTTCATGTCCACAAAATGTCCAAAAAGGCCAAGAAAACATTGCCATAAATAACAGCAGTTGGTCTGGCTCCATTTCCCCATCCCTGATGGTGCCAGCCCCATTAGAAATTCTTGGTGCCAACCAGCAACTGTGAGAGGCTTCCTCCAGTCTCAGGTGGGAGCAATCCCATGGCTATTCCCTGTAGCCATCAGCTTTTCTTTTGCACCATGTGAGGATGATTTTCTGACCTACCTGTGCTGTGTTCCTGCAAGGCTTTGCAGGAGTGCTGTGAATTTAATCTCTGTATTAGCCCACAGTGAACAACCCAGAGCAGCCCTTGAAGGAACGGTGCTGGAGAACATTGCTCCATCTGCTCCAAGCACAACCTTCCTGTATCTTCCCCTTAAATGCCTGCTTCCCCCTGTTTAACAGAACAAGTAATTAATGATGTTAATTTTAATCTCATTTGCTAATGAAGGCAGCCTAATTGCACAATAATTGGCAGCAGCCTTAGCAGAAAACAGAAAATAAACCCTGCATATGTAATTCACTTTAACTTCTTTCTAATTGCCTCTCTGACGGTTTTCCATCATCAATGGTGTCTTTGGGGGATTTTGGTAATAAAGAGAAGTATGGGACACAGGAGATGGTGCCACTGAGGGGAAGGAGCTGGAGTGACAGGCCAGTACCTGCTTGTCCCCAGCTGGGAATTCTAGATTTGGATTTCTAGACATGCCAGAGAGCCAAGTAAGCGCTGGATTCAGTCACTGGAGTTCCATGCTCTGTGGTTTGGCCAAAAAGTCTCCTAAAGGATCTCCTGGGCTCCTCATCCTTGTCCCAGCTGCCTGTTCTCCTGCACACTTTCCCGAGGCTCCAAACAGCAACCTTCCAAGGAGATTTGTTCTGCTGAAGTGTTCTTCTGCCTGATGTGCTCTTCTGAAGTCCCTTTGGTCTGCACATCTCAAGATGTTTCTGAGTCCTTCACTGACGTTCCTGAATACATCCAGGAATGAACCTGGATTTTTACAAAAAGGGGAAACTCAGGCCCAAAGGGGACCAGCAGTTTCTCCTGGAACTCCCAGGGCTAGAAAGGCTGGCACAACCAGGAGATGCGTGGCAACTCCCACTGTTCCTTCAGTTTTTAGCAGTTCTGGGAGATGCCCCTGACAGTTAATTTTTTTTTTTTAATGGTCCCTTTTGACTGGCTCCATGTATTTGCTGCTCCTCTCAGGATTTCCATTCCCTCTCTACCATCCACCACCTCCTTCCCCAGTTCCACCTCAGTTCATCTGCTGCATTGTCTTCCTCTAATTAGCTCCTTCCTGAGTTGTTTCTTTCATCTGTGCAATTGAATAACAGCTGAAGCAAAAGTCAGAAGAGGGAATGAGAGGAGGAGGCTCGTTTGACTGGAAACAGCTGTCATTCCATGGCCCAGAGGGGCTGCTGGAGAATGGAGGAATGGGGGCTCTGTCCTTCCTCGCCCTTCCTGACCAAGTTCTCCTTCTGGGGAGAGAGGGGGGACAGGAGACATTTGCTAAAGGACTCACCAGTGGGCAACTTGAAGGAATTGCACCGGCTGGAAATCCAGCTGCTGCCTCCCAAAGGTTCCCTTGGTTCACATCTCTCCTAGCCTGCTGGCCTTTGAATTAAAACAGTCTAATTAGCGCAGCTCATTATAATCAGTTGTCTCAGGCTGCTGAAGATGTGCAATGGAGGCTGATTCCTGAGTACCCTCACAAGGTCTGGACCCTGGTGGTGCCAGTGGGATTTCTGGAGATCTCTGAGGGCAAAGGATGCTTTGTGGTCATGGTGGTGTCACCTGGGCTGGACAGTCCCCTTGGAAAGGATCCCTCGGGAGGGGAGTCTGCCTCAGCCTGAATATGGAGAATTCAGAGGAATCCCCTTGGCTTTGAGTCACCTTAAGGATCAGATGTCCACCCCCCACACCTTCCACCCTGGAGATTCTGGGTAACCACAGGATGAAGCCAGGAGGAGAAGCTGGGCCTGGCTTCTGTTTCTTCAGTGGAAAAATGCTTTGTTGTCATCGTGGTGTCACCTGGGCTGGACAGTCCCCTTGGAAAGGCAGGTTCCCTCAGGATGGGTGTCACTGCCTCAGCCTGAACATGGAGAATTCAGAGGAATCCCCTTGGCTTTGAGTCACCTTAAGGATCAGATGTCCACCCCTCACACCTTCCACCCCAGAGAGCCACAGGATGAAGCCAGGAGGGGAAGGTGGGTCTGGATTCTGTTTCTTTAGAGCAAAGGCACAGTTTGTGCATTCCCTGCTCAGGAGGCACAGGATGTTTCCTCCTCCCCAAACCTGCAGGAAATGGTGGATAAATCTCCTCTTCTCCCTGCAGGATCTACCCAGGCAGCTCTGTTGGCACCAGTGTCCCCACCAGGGCAGTGCTGCCCTGCCCTGTTCTGGGAGTGATTCCTGCCAGCCTGCCAAGCACAAGGAAACTCCAGACTCGCTGGGCTGAGCTGATCCAAACCCTGCCCTCAGATCAAAAGGGAATTTTGGGGATGGGATTTGGGAAATGCACCGCTGAGAGCTGCTGTGCTCAGCTTCAGGTTCTTCCATCCTCCCTCCTTCCCTCCCTCCATCCCCATCCCATGTCCTGGGATGGGCACAGCTCCAACGGGAAGCACAGGGGCTCTGGTTTTAGTGACACCCTGAGCAGAGGTGGCAGCCTCCCAGCGGGCACCACCTCCCACACAATTCAAACAGCGCAGGGGGCTGCAAATCCACGGGGAACACGGAGCCCCTGGAGCAGCAGAGGGATCTGTTCCCTCGCTGACACTCACTCACAGTTGGGGACTGACATCTCAGGGGGAGGCCAAGCACAGGCAGCTTTGGTGTTGCCAGAAAAATCCCAGGCCTGGTTTTGGGTTTTGTTTTTGTTCTCCAGGGATTCTCCAGCATGCCAGCTTGCAGGCAGGACAGGAGGTGGGGACACAGCCTGGCACTGTTTGTCACTATCTGAAGGGGTCACTGCTGACAGATGTCCTCAGAGCTTTTAGAGCCCACAAAGCTGCTAAACACTAATTTTTTAAATGAAGTTGTCAACTGATCTGTGATTTGATTGTGCAATTGCAGCGTTCAGGATAAATCATGCAGAAAATCGTCTAATTAAACTAATAAGGAGTCCAAGGCAGGAGATGTTCTCTGGTTGTTGCCTTGGTCACAGGGGGAGGAGGAAAGACCCTTTTGGACAATTTTTTTTTGCTCAAGAAAGGGAAGAAAATGAGGGTAATGTGTAATTTCATCCAGACCTTCCTGCAGTCTGGGATGCTGTGGTATCACAGATCCGTGCAGCTGGTGCAGAAACTTTGGCTCCCCATCTCTCATCCCTGGGTATTTTCCTGTTGAGGCCAGGCTGGGGTGTGGATAAGGGCAGGGAATATTAATTTTGGGGCTTGTCTGCCCAGCTGCCTGGTGGTGACTGAGGAAACACAATCCTCTGCATTTTTTACCTTGCTCATTTTCCTGCTGTGTTTCCTGTGCCAGGAAGATGAGGGCTGGTGTGGATATCGTGGAGCAAAACGTGTCTGATACATCTCTGACAAGGGATTTAGGCAGCAGCTAATTATCCCAGCCCAGGATTTGGACAGGATGGCAGCTCTGACACACAGACTGTAAAAATCAGGAGCTTCACTGGCAACAGCTGCTCAGGACCTTGGGATTGTGCTGCACATTAAAAACAACCACAGAGGAGCCCTGTGCCAGCCCTGCCCTCTCTGTCCTAGCTCAGGGCTCATCAGGAGAAACCCCATTGCTGTCCCCAGCAGGGAAAAGCCCATTCCCAGGAGTGGGGCTAATATTCCCAGTGTCACCTCCTGAGACACCTGCAGTCCCCTGCAGTGACACCAGCTGTGTGTGGTGGGGTTTGAGCCATGGGAAAATGCAAGAGGGATTCCAGGCAGCTCGGATCTGTGTCATTCCCAACCTGCCCTCTCCAGCTGTTATGTTTCCACAACTGCTGAAAAATACAGGGACACATCTGGAGGGGACCTCCAGACCTCTGGAGGTTCACCAGTCTTCCCAGGTGTTTTGTCCCCCTTTTTATTTGCTGGGTGTTAATTGCTTCTGGGTTTTATTCTCCAACCTGCTGAGAAGGGCATTTTCAGAGCTGTGGGATGGACTGGCCTAGTTTGGGTTCAGCCCATTGAGTGCAATAATTTTGTCTGAGGGGCAGACAGAGAAGGGAAAATGAAGCAGAGGCTCCAACAGCTTCTGCCAGCATTGCAGAAACATGATTTTTGTTCTGAAGTTAACACCTTTCCTCCAGTGCTGCTTTTGACAAGCATATCATGGAATCCAAGACCTTTAGGATCACTGAGCCCAACCATTCCCCCTGCAGTGAGCCACATCCTCAAGTGCTACACCCACACATCAGTTCAATCCCTCCAGGGATGGCAACTCCACCACTGCCCTGGGCAGCTGTGCCAGGGCTTGACAACCCTTTTAGCGAGGACATTTTTCCTACCATCCAATCTAAATTTCCCCTGGTACAACTTGAGGCCGTGTCCTCTTGTCCTATCACTGTTTTATGTAGTCTAGAGAGCAGGAAGAGCTGATTTTCTGCAGCAGGCACAGCACATGCACTGGTGGGAGCGTGAAGAACCTGAGAAATGGGATCTGAGCAGGGTGGAAATAAAGGAGTGGGAGTCAGTAACTGTCAAATCACGCCAAACGAAAAAGATTGTATTTTGGGTTCTCCTTGCATAAAGCATGTAGGATGGCCTGTAGCACATTTCTTTTCTCTCCTTTTCTCATCTCTCTCGACAATTTTTCATTTGGTCACCGAACTGAAAAATTCATCCTCTGCACTGCTTTAAGTGGAATTCCATGTCAGAGAGTTTCTCAAGGAGCACCAGTGGCAGGCATGTTGGTGAGGAAGGTGGCAAGAACAGCATTAATCCCAGCTCTGTGCTTTGGGCCTGAGAGAGCTGTTAACTCACAATAACACCTCGGGGGATTATTGATTTTCAAAGTGACTGTCTTGTTTTTGACAGCATAATTTTGTCACTCCCTGGGTCATTTTACTTTCTAATGGGAAGAAAAGTCAGAAGATCAGACTGCTTCTTAATGGAGAAAGAGTTATCCAGCTATTTTGTGGCACTGGTACTTGTCAAAGTTAGGAGGTTGGTTGAAAGTCACATCTGTGCCAAGTAGGATTGGGTAAAGCCAGATCCTTCTGCTCCAAACCAGGATTAAAGGTGTCAGTGTCCTCTGAAACACATCAAGTCTCCACTGAAACATCCAGCATGGATTTGGTGGCAGTGGGAAGCAGGTAAATTCCTGCCTGGAAGGCGAGGGAAATCTTTGTCTCAATCACATCCCAGCTTTTCATCTCTCCAGTGAGAAACCAAGGAAAACAGAATATTCCTGCAGAACTGTTCTCATCCAGGGAGGAGCCTGAGCCATATTTGTGTGCTGGGAGAGGACAGGGTCAGTCAGCAGCACTTACATCTCTTTTGTTGGTCAGCAGCTCTGTGCTGCTCCGTGTGCTGGGGATGTGCCGAGCCCACTCCTCCTCCTCCTCCTCCTCCTCCTCCTCCTCCTCCTCTGCTCCAGCACCGATCCCGGCGTGGGGAGGAGCTGGGGAGGGAGGGATACTCCCTGCTCTCCGGCATCCCCTGCTTGTGGGGAATATCCCCTCTCCTCCCCTCAGCACCCCGGCTGTGTCAGATCTCCTGTGCAGCAGATCAGTTCTCCTGTATCCGATGCCCTCTGCCAAATGCAGAGGATTGTCCCAGGAGCCTCTGGAGGAGGAGCAGCTGCTCTGGGTGCTCAGAATTCAGGTGCTCATTGCCCCAGCTGCAAAATCCATCTTCCTTCCTGAGAATCCCATCAGAGAATGTTTCTTCCCTTCTGTTTAAGATCCCAGTTGAGAAGAGATTTTTTAAACTTAGTTTAACATCAGGGTCAGTTTGACCTCCAGGCTGAGGTTATTTGTTGGTTCAGTTTACCTGGAGGCATTTCCTGCTGGGCACTTCAGCTGCTGGCACATTTCTTGTTGAGATCCAATTAACAGTTTCCATTGGAAGAAAATGTAACATTGCAGGAGCTTCTCTGGGGTTCCTTGCTGGCATCCCTGCATCTCTAACTGTGCTCCACAGGAAAACATGTCCCATCCCACTGCCCCATGACTGCTCCTCTTCCTCTGCTGCTTCTCCACCCTTCCACCTGTGACTTCCAAAGATGACCACAGCATTAGAGAAATCTCAGATTTATCTGTGAGACCAGCTAAATTAAATATCCCACCAAAAATGAGGATCTTATCCAGTTAGAGGAAGGCCACTGGGTGGCTGGGATTGGCAGAGGATACTCCTATGGATAATGGAGCTTCATTTCCACTTTGGTATGTGGCATGAGTGGGCAGAGACAGCTTCCCAGAATGTCAGAGCTGCTTAAAACTGCTGGCCTGAGTTATTGTCATTTTAAGGACTCAAACTGTAACTCTCCAGTTATCAACTTTCCTACTGTTTATTCCAGGATCTCGGGAGAAAGGGAATAGGTGTGGCTGGGGAGAAACCCTTGGCAGATAAGCTTCCAGCAGCTCATTATCTGCTGGGGAGATTTCAATGCCTGGGAAATATAAAGCTGCTAATTTGTATTTTAATATTCCTCCTGTGTCCCATCGGCCGTATAAATTAAGTAAATTCAATCAAAGGCTATCCCTTATCTATTGCCTGCCTGTGCCTTGCTGAGGAGCTGGATCAGCTACGGAGAGAGAGAGGCTGGGAATAGAAATCTGAGATCCCTCCCGATATATCAAAGTCAGACAAAGGGAGAGCATTGATCGCAGCCAGCCAGACAACAGCCTGGGCAATAAAAAAAAAATAGAAAAAAAATTTTAAAAAAAGATGAAGAAGAAGCAGAAAGAACAATCCCTCTTTTCTCTTCCCTATCAGCATCTTGAGCTGTGAATTACAAGTGAATGAGAGCTGACTTATTCCTTTTCTGAGGGAGAAACTCACGCACAGGAGTCAGGGCAGCAGGAATTATGGCTCCCCTGGCCATCATAGATTGGCCCCCCTGTGAGCCTGTAGTATTTTGTAGGACTGTTTATGGGGCTAACTTTAATGTCTTAATATATATGTGCAGTGTGCCAGAATTACAGCTGCAGGGGGAACCATAACTTGGAACTTCCTGACTTCCGTGCGTGTAAAACCTCAGCTGCAGTGTTAATTTACTTGAGGATTTTTTGGGTTGTTGTTGTTGTTGTAAGTCATTCTCTGCCCTGATTCTTTATGGATACAAAAAGCAAAAAGGACAAGAAAGCAAAATGCTGGTTTGGTGCTGGAAATGATGGATTAGCACTGGTAATTCCAGGCAGGATGTGGCTGTTGGTGGGAATTTCAAGGCCGTGGCTTGGAAGAAGAAAAGGAGGCATAGAGGTGTTGGAATGACAAGGAGAGGATGGTTTAGGAGGGTTTGGTGTTGCTGGGACAATGTCAGGGTGTGGGAAGCAGCACTGGAAATCGCCCTCACAGGGCCAGGCAGGCTGAGCCTGGTTCTGCTCTCATGTCCAAGCCAGGAGAGCCCGGGCTCATTCCCACTGCCAGCACAGCTTTATGGCTCCACCTTGGTCAGCCAGGAGCAGCCAGCCACGGAATCATTGAATCTTTGAGTTGTTTAGGTTGGAAAAGCACTCCAAGACCATCAAATCCAGCTGCTCCCCCAGCGCTGCCAAGGCCACCACCGAGCCATGTCCCCAAGTGCCACATCCACATTCAATCCCTCCAGGGATGGACATTCCATCACTGCTCTGGACAGCTGTGCCAGAACCTGACCACCCTTTTGGAGAAGGAATCCTCCTGGAAAAGGTGGGGCAGACCCTGCAGGTACCAGCAGTGAGGATGGTGAGGACAGTGAGGGCCTCCCCAGCCAACCAGAGCATGGCTGATTGTCCAGCACTGCCAGGCTTGGTTTAGTTTGAAGGTTGCACAACTTTTTAAATCTCTTCTCTTCCTTTTCCTCATGAAAAAAAGCCATAATCAAGTTCGAAGTGAAGAAACTGTTGCCTCTGTTGCCTTGGATGATGTCCCCAGTTTCCTGTGCCTCCATCTCATGCTGCTTCTCTAATGACTTGATCAGGGTGATGGCTCTTCTCTGCTCAGCTGAATCTCTCCATCTCACTCACTGGCACCTCTGAGCTTTAAGGTCTCTAATTCTGTGTTGAAAGCACTTGAAATCAGCTCGAAAGCTTGGAGGGAGCGAGGGCAGGCAGACTGACGGACAGACAGAGTGCCACACTCAGTTTGATTGCTCCAGTTTTATTTCCAGCAGCAACCTGAATGGAAAAAATCAAGGCCAATATGATTTTTGAAGGGGGAAAAAAAGCATAAAATTGAGTTAAAGAAAAACAGGAGAGAGAAATTTCAGCTCTCCTGAAAACACATTGTTCTTCCAGGGGCCAGAACATGTCACTGTTGGAGACTACACAGGAGGAGCAGGTGCAGGGCAGGTCTGACTGGGCTGGCTGGGGGGTTCCTTGTGGCTGTCTGGTGCACAGAGCTGTTCTTTCCACCCCTGCCCAGGCACAGCCTGTGCTGTCCAACCAGCAGAACACAGCTCTGTTGTGCTCTCAAACCAGGGCACTCGAGTGCTGCTGTGGGGTCATCGTGCTCTCAGAGCCTTACAAGAAACCCTTTTCCTCCTAAAAGCATCACACCCTGCTCCCATCCCTGCCCAGACTGATTTACAATCAATAACACCAAAACCCTGATGCCTTCCTCATGCTGCTGAAAGCAACAGAGTTACCCCAAGAACATGTTTTGCCTTCCTGCGCCCAGAAATGCAGCAGAGAGAAAGAAATCCCAGAAATCCAAACCATGCTTCCTGCCAGAAAAATAACCAGGAGTCTGCCAGAAAAATAACCCCATCTCTGCTCTCCCCAAACTACTCACAATGCTGAGCGTTTGCTGCCTGCCTCTGACTCCTCCTCTGGGTAAAACCACGCAGAAGGAGCGAGCCACTTGCTAAAGCCAGCTCTTCCTCCTCTCCCCGCAGGGATCAGGGAGGCTGAGAGGTGCCTGTGCTGCCCCAGAGCCTTTGGCAGGCACGGCCCAGCCCTGCCAAAGCTTGCAGCTCATTTTCCCCAAGGCTGGTGTAGCATTAAGTCCTTATATCCAAAAGCAGCCTTTCAAATTGCTGCCTGGTGTGTTACATAAATCCTCCCCAGGATCCTCAGAGACTGCAAGCAATTACACTGAGGTGCTGAGGAAGCAAGTGAGAGCTCAAAGAAAGGTTAAGAGAAGAGGAGTGGGGGGGAGGAAAAAAAGAAGAAACAACAAAAATCCCAGCCCTGACAGCAGCTTGGAGTGGGAGGGAGGCCACATAAGACAAGGCTGTGTGACTTGTGTTGAAATTGCTGCATCTTGGCCCATTCCAAGCAGGGCCCAGGAGAATATCACCCATCTGCCAACAGTGCTACAATTTGGTGATGATCTGGGATGCTCATTTAAGGCCTAAAATAGGAGAAACTGCTGTCAGCAGAGCCCAGAGATGGTTCCTAGAATCCATTCTCTTGAAGGCATTACCTGGGTGCTCCCCATCAAGGACATCCCCCTCTGTACAGACCTCCTGGAGGTGTGGGCATGCAGGAGAGCTCTGGGAAGGGCTCCTCACTGCCTCTCACCTTGTCCTGCAGCAAGAAACAGCAGCAGCCAACATCTGACACCTCCCAGCCAGTGGGAAGCACGAGAGACTTCCCTGGAGAGCAGCTCCAAGCTGAGACTGGCCTGGAGCCCTTCCAAGGTCCATCTGCAGCCTGAGGTGGAGTGAGGACCAGGATGCAGAGATGGGTTGAAGGACTGAGCTGGGAGTGCTGGAATTCCCTGGAGCTCGGGCAGCCACTGCCCTTCAGGTCCAGCTCACCCAGAGCCAAGCTGGGCCTGGTTCCAAGGCCTTCCAGCCAGATGGAAATGGGAGCTGTTACCTTGCCCTGGTTCCAAGGCCTTCCAGCCAGATGGAAATGGGAGCTGTTACCTTGCCCTGGTTCCAAGGCCTTCCAGCCAGATGGAAATGGGAGCTGTTACCTTCCCTGCCTTCCCATTTCCCCTCAGGGCGATCATCTCCATTAGTGAGCATCTCCAAAGTGCTTGCAGAGCAGTGGCTGGAAGCTTCCCCTCACTCGATGCACAAGTGCAGTTTTCCCAGGGCTGCCTCGTGCCTAATGCAGCCAGCATTGCCTTCTTCCCTCGTGTTTTGCTCTCCCTCAGTCCCATAATGTTGTTATCCCTCACCACCTGACAGCTCCAGTGCTGGCTAAAGGTAGCTTTTGGGGGAAGGGGGGTTGGGGTTGAAGAGAATCCATCAAACAGATTTACCAGGGCTGCCTGAGTTCCTGGTGCAGGAACAGATGCATTTCCCTAATAAACACAGGCTCGGATTTCACTGCCAGGCAGCTGCATTAAGGAAATGGATGGCAGGTCCTGGAGACATCTGAGCTCTGGGTGGAGCAGGTTTAATCCAGGGCCACTGTCCTGGCCAATGTGTCACTGTCTGGATGGAGGATGCAATAATAACTATCTCTCTTAGCTGTGCCCTGGAGGCTCAGCAGCTCCTGATAACCTGCCCTTATCAGCAGTGGAAGCTGGAACAGTCAGGCAGGAGCAAGGAA
The DNA here is from genome assembly GCF_036417665.1 of Passer domesticus. NCBI lineage: Eukaryota > Metazoa > Chordata > Aves > Passeriformes > Passeridae > Passer > Passer domesticus. Next base: position 5,633,199 of record NC_087492.1, on the reverse strand, counting down.
AGAGCCCACGAGTTAATCCACAGCAGCTCAGGCCAGCACCTCTGAGGGATCCCTGGCAGGCAGCACAGGCAGGCTGTGGACAACTGAATTAGCCAAACAGCTGGAATCCTTGCAGAGGGGTGCCAGGGAGCTGCAGGACTGCTGGATGGTGCTCAGAGAGGGTGCCTGATCCCTCCAAACCACCCCAGGGAGCAGCACTGACTCAGGGCTTTTTCTCTCTTCGGGTCTAAACTGGGTAAAAACTCCACCTTTGGACCTGCAGGTCCCAGCACAGCCCCGTGCTCGTGGCTGTGTCCCCAGGACCCTCATTCCATATTTTAGCTGGTTCCCATTGGATACCAGGCCCTTTCCCCATTTCTTTCCCAGGTGGGTGTAGCCTGCAGAGCTACCTGGCTACTCCTCAGCACAAGGAGCTGAAGAGGATAAAGCAAATCTGAGTAAAATAGAAGGAAAATGAGAATCTCTGGGCCCCTGACATCTTTCCTGCTATCTCCAAGCACCTTTGAAAGACTTTCCCTTCCTTTGACAGAGCCAGCCAGCTCTTCATCTGGGAACTGCACGAGTCTCAGGCAGCTTCAAAGCTGGATGGCTGCATTCACATTCCCAGCTGTGAGGACTTTTAGAGTCTATATTTAGGCTTTTCCATAGGATAAGGGACAGGCAGCATGGGTTCTGCTGAAGGAAATTATGTTTCTCTGACCCGCTTAAATCCTTTGGATGAGTTAAGAGACCAGTGGATAAAAGGGAATGAGAGAGTATATATACACACACTCCTTTTGAATTTCAAAAGCCTTTTTGGATAAAGACCCTGACAGAGAGCTATCAAGGCATAATGGTGACCAGGGGGTGTGAGTTAAAATCCCTGTGATAGATTAATGCTGGTGGAGAGAATGGGAAGAAATGGGCAATTCTCAGCAGGAGAAATTGTGATTGTCAAGGGGACATTGCATGAGAATATTGCTCAGTCTGTTTCCCCCAGGTTGTGGCCAGGGCTGAGCAGAGAGGTGAGTGTGCTGATGACACATTTGCTGTTTGTTTTCTTCCCCAGTGCTGCCCGCTGTCCTGATTTCCACCTCTGACTGAAGCTGGCCCAGCTCTGCTGCCAAGAAGTGCCTCTGATTTGCACTCCAGGCCCTTTTGTTCACTGGCAGAGAAGGAAGCAGACTGGAGAGGGCTCTGGAATGCTCATTCCCAGCTGCCCACACTCCCCAGCACGCAGGGCTGCCTGGCTGGCACATCCTGCTGCCATATGTCCCCAGTCCGGGGCTGCGGCCGCCAGTGCCCGTGTCAGGAGAGCTCCCCAGCACAGGAGAGACTCTAATTAGTCTGCAGGCCTGGCAGGATGTTGGGAGAAGGGAGTTAATTAGCAGGACACATTTGGACACCTGTTCAGGGAAGGGCTACACCTTTCACTCTGATTTTCTGTTTCCCACCATCCCCATGTCTGTGTCTGCCATCCTTGTCCTGCTCCTCCTCTCTTGTCCGTAGCTCCTGCTGCTCCGGCCGTGGCAGCACACTTGGGATCACACTTCTCCTGCTCCCCAGGCTGCACGGGCCAGCCTGAGCCAGCTGTGCTGACAGAGAACAGCTCTGCTGTTTCAGAAAAGCTGCAGTGGGAGTCAGTCTTCGCTCTTTTCTCCTCCATCTCTACTGCCCTCACAGCCAAAATCAGTGGTATGTTTAATGTTTGGACTTCTGCTTCTATGGATGATATCCTCCTCTGCCACCCAAACACTCGTCACCTTAACTCAGTTGTGCTCAGAGCTGAGCTCACAAGTCCTGCTGAGACTTTCTGCCTCTGCTCCCTTCTCCAGCCCCTCACCCACGCTCCCTCCTCTGTCCCCCCACTGGAATTGTGGTTAAATTGGATTAGAGTAATTAACTTTTGGTCACACTTTTCAGTGAGCAGTCAGGAGGGAGAAAAAAAGAAGGGAAGTTAATTGAGATGAAAGGAGACAACGTCAAGCAAGGAGTTCTGCTTAATTGGTGTTGGTGATGCCCAGGGAAGTGTTGCAGTGTTTGCAGTGGGCATGGAAAAATTCTGACATCTTCTTCATTACTCTGTCATATTGTGCTCTGCTTTTGGGGAAGGGGATTGTTTGGATTGAATTACTTCATTTTTCTTCCCAAATTTCCTTTTCCCCATATTGATAATGACACAACTTCAGCTACACAGTGTGAATGTAAATTGGACAAATGATTTTGGCTTGGTGGGTTCCAAACCCTGTCATAAACTCCAACATGTGGATGCTGTCTGCTCTGAGAAGCCTTTGTGGAGATGTTCCCATCCCCTGTAAACAAGGATTTGGCCTCACCTCCCACGGCAGCTCCCAGCCCCTGTGACATTTCGATCTGCTCCAGGATTTATGGGAGGGAAGATCATGCCTCATCTGTTAAATGAAATGCCTCAGATAAGGCATTTCCATTTATTAAGGCAGTTATTATATTATAATTAAGAACCAGTTGCTGGCAGAAAACATATTTATGGAGGTTTAAGCATGCAGCCTGAGAGAGATAAATAGAGGCTGTGGAAGTGCCTGGGGTTTTTCACTCTCAGGGAGAGGCATGACCTGGAGCTCAGGACATTTTCATGGCCAACAGCTGGGTGGGAACTGCTGAAAATTGAATGGGTTTTTTTTTCAGCAAAGGGAACTGGAGCTGAGAAAAGATACTTTCCAAAGCCATGGCAGCCTGGTTTATGAGGGCTCACTCTGAGGCAGGTGTCCCCTTCACCCTCCTGCTGAAAGCTTAGTGCTGGGTGCTGCATGACAGAAAGCTTCACTTCCTTTCCAAGAGATGGAACATTTCCCCTCCTTTTCCAAGAGTTATGCTGGAATCCTGCTCAGAAATCCCTGCCCTCCTTCAGGGCTGTGCTGGCTTTCACTTCTCTGCTGCAGCAGCTGAGGGAGGGGGCAAAGGGAGCACAGAGAAACGGGGGGAAGGTGAATAGGAAAGCTCTCTGAAGCTTGGTATTAGGCAGGGATTTGGGAAGGTTGGGAAGGTATAAAAGGGACTTGAGAGAAGCATTTTCCCTGGGATTAAGACCAGAGTCCATCGCTGTCTGGAGGCTGTGTAACACAGCAGCTTCAAAGAGGAGAGCCAGAGGAGCAGGAATTAATGGGGCTTCTCCCCGTGCCCTGCCTGTCCTGCTGCATCCTGACCTGGCAAAAACTCAGGAGGAGCAATTCATCTGGGAGATGTGGGCCAGTCTGGAGGTCACAGGCAGCTTGCCTCCTGACTGGGCACATGTAAATCCATTTTATGCTCAACCTGTGTCCAGGTGCTCCCTCCTGTCCACATCCAGAGAGAGGGGGGAATGTCCTGGAGATGGAAATGGACTTGGGAACCCCTGGAGGGAAGAGGACTTGGAGAATCAGCTGTTCCAAATTACAGCTCAGCCCATCTGGGTAGGAGCTGATCCACTTTGCTGGGTTACAGCAGCTGTGGACAGGGCATCTTCCACTTTCCCCTCCACTGAGGGTTTTAGACCCTCATTTCCCCCCCAGAGCATTTTCTCTCCTTCTCCCTCTCCCGTGTCGTTGCTGCAGCATTTTTTCAGCACGTAGTTAAACCCAATAAAATAATCATTATTGCTGCAATTATTTCCAAACAGATTAAATATCTGCCAAGCTCCCAGTCCCAGTATAAAACAGGAGGAGCCATAAACTACCTCAGTGCATAAAAACAGGGAGGGGAGAAGGGAAGGATGACATTTCATCTGGCTTCCTCATGGGCCCGTGTAGTTACTGGGAACATTTGCATATTTTTAATGCAGTGCCTCTTTAATAAATTCCTCCCTCCAGACACATTAAAAATGGGGCTCTTGCCTGAGCTTCAGGATAGGGAGTGCTGGCAACTCCAGACTCTGGGATCAGCCACAGAGGGAATGTCTGTGGGATCTGGGAGGGAAGGAGAGCAAAGAAGGGAAGGACAGCACATCCCATCACTTTTTTTGTGTGTACACCATCAGCAAATGCCATCTGTTTAATTTTTGACCTTTTTGTTGTCTGACCTCTTTTGAACTTCACTAGAATTCTCCAGGGTAATATAGTTTCTTTGCATGCAGGGGCAGGATTATTTGCTATTAAATTGGAATCCAGGGAAGAGGGAGACTTAAATTCTTCTCCTGACCTGGTAATCTGCTGGGGAGTAAAAGTATTGCCTGTAATTACAGGGTTTTCTCTCTCTCTCTTTTTTTTTTTTTTTTTTTGGCTTGAGTTCAGGCCAGACCCCAAACTTGCTCTTTAAGCCTCTTATGGCAAATACCTCTTTTCTGAGAACAGGCTGTGCTCTTGTGTTCCTGCAGAGCCACCATGTCCTGCCCACTGTCCCCAGCCATGCTGCTGCCTGTGGGCCTGCAATATTCAGGGAAGAGGGAAACCAGCCTGCATAAATATCAGGAGCTCAACAGTGACTCCCACACAACCCCAGCAAGGCTGGACTAATCCAAGTCCTTCAGGCACTGCTGGAGGGATCCACACATGGAGCAGATGTCAGTCAGCTCCCTCACCCTGCCACAGGCTCCCACCTGGAGCTCCAAAGGATCTCCTCAGCTTCTGTCTCCTGATTCCTTTTTTCTTCTACCCTTTTCCTCTATCACCTTTTCTCACCCCCATGGGGTGCCCAAGGAGAGGTTTATGGCAATGTGAGGGTGGGATGAGGTCCAGCTGTGACTCCAGCCAGTGCAGCTGTCCCTCCTCTGCAGCTCCCAATGGATGAGGATGGTTCTTCTGAAACGTCTGGTGGTTTTATCCTAGAAAATAGTTCATTTCCTGACCATTGCCATCTCTCCACAGAAAGGTTGTGTTCACTTTTCTCCCAGAACACCTGGAAAGTGGAAGATGTCCAGTCCACAGTTGCTGTGACCCACCAAAGTGGGTCAGTTCCTATCCAGGTGGGCTGACCTGTATTTGGAACAGCTGATTCTCTTTGCTCCAGGGGTTCCCAAATCCACTCCCATCTCCAGGACATTGCAACTGCTACTCCTGGCTCCTGAGGAGGGGGGAACCTGTGGTAGATCCCAAGGGAGGATGTCCACAGCGAGCTCCACCTCTCCTGGAGCATTCCAGCATCCTCAGGGAACTTCAGCACCTTGAGATTGGCTTGAAACCCCAAAATCTCAGAGAGCTTCTTTCCAGCTCCTGGCCAACTTCAATGCACTGTCAGGGAGATGTAATAAATCAAGAGGAGAATATTTTGGGGTCCTCTCTGCCTTGTGCCCGTGTGGGTGTAGCTGTGCCTGGCAGGCTGGAGGCACAGAGGATGCATCTCAAATCAAGAATAAGAGGAGTTTTAGTTAATGCACTCCAGAAACTAAAACACGGCACCTCCACTGACTATTTTATCAGCAGAACGGAGCACAGGAGAAATTGTAGATGAAACAAATACAGAAAATACATTAAGAGAGTAAGTAATGAGATCTGGGTGAAATTGCATCTTATGAAAAAGTAATCTGCAGCTTAGTGTGCAAGGAGGAGGAATTTGATGGAATAGAGGGGCTCTCAAGAAAGGAATGAAGGAGCACATTACAAACAGACAAAGACAGCCAGGTGTGTTGTGGAACGCAGGGAAGCAGTTAAATTAGGATGTAATGGAAAAGGTTATTTTAATATTCTCTTTTATGGATATCGGTGTCAATATTATCTCAGGGAAGGAGAGAGTGAGGGAGGAGGAAAGGGGCGTGTAGTTGTGGAAAAGGCAAATGAATTGCAGCTTGTTCACGTTCTGGGGTTCTTTCATCAGAAGGAGCAAAGACACGAGGGGCAGATGTGGCTGGTGGCATCGTGGAGGGACACAGAGGCCACGGGGTCTGCAGGCACAAACATTTCCCTGCCCACTCCTAATGGGAAGGGGCAGCCTGAGCTTCCCAAATCCAGGGCCTGTGTGTGGCTGGGAGTGGGGAAATGATCCCCTGCAGGATGGGGTTGTTTGGAGATGTCTCATGGCCCAGTAAAGCCTTCTCCTTCAGTGGAACCTTCTCCTCTCAGTTACTGGGCCTTTTTCTGCAGCTGGGTTTTTTTGGAGGGTTTGTCCTAGGGCCACTGGGACCTGTTCTTAAAAAGGATTTTCCAACTTGAGGCTGCTGGAAATGCCTTTACTTTAACCATGCAAATCTCCAATCCAAGGCAGCCCCCTGGGCTCTCTCTCCAGGCCTTGGAGAGGCAGAATCACCTTCTCCAGGGGTTTTGTCACCCCCCACAAATGTCCACTGCCAGCACCTCTCCTTTAGCTGCAGAGGGGATCAAGGATCACAGATTTGGGGTGGAGAGGTGATTTTGGCCTTAAATAACAGACCCAGGATTTGTCTGGGCAGTTGCTGTGGCAGAAACAGCCCAAATTCAGCTTTGTGTCCCCCCAGCTTTGTCACTCATCCCCTGACACAGCCTCTCCCATCCTGTGGCTGAGGCTTCCCCTGGCAGGTGACACTTCACACACCTGGCACTCATTAGCCCCCCCTGAGCCAGCCCTAATTAATTATTTGCCTCATTAGACAGAGAGTTGAGGCCTTGTTGACTTGCTGAGGTCAGTGAGGTGCACCTGTGAGCTGAGCCTGCTGTTTATTCCCCTCCTTTTGCAGGAGGCTGGAAATGCTGAAGGAGCTGAGGAGCTCTTTAGGACATGAGGCAGTTGGAAAATGCCACTTGTGTCCCTCATTAATGAGGAATTGAGGAGAAATCTGGGCATTAGTGCCATACTGAAAGGATTTTCCATTCCTATGTGTTGGACTCCATCCCCTCCTCCAAAAACCTTGGAGTGGGAGTATCTCCTGCCACTGGGGGCTTCTGGAGAGACAAGAAATCTCATTTTCAAGTGTTCCAGGCTCCCCTTGCTCTTTGCTGCCTACAGAAGGAGGCGAGGTTTGATTCATTCAGTTCAGAGTGGAATTTTTGCTAACTAAAGTTTGATGAGCTCATTTCCTACCTGCTTTGCAATCTGACTCCAACACCTGCCGTTCCCAAACAAGCTGGGAAATGAATTCATTTCAGCCCAAGCCAGAGTGGGCGATTTTCTTTTGTAGTTTTGAATTTTTAGTGGCTGGAGAAATCAGCAATGATTTCATTTGGGACTGAAGGAAGTGCTTTGTTTGATATCAAACGAGGAGTGGGAGGGTTTTACCCTTTTGAGTATGGTCAGGTGGTCAGGTATAATGGGAGTCAGTGTGAGCCTGGAATGAGCTCTGTGAGCTCAGGAACTGGAGTGCTTCCTATGAAAAATGTCACACTGAAGTGTTTCAGACTGGGGGTGGAAAGGAATATTGCTCTCTGCTTTGGCTTTTTTAACTGAATATTGCCAATGCAGATAAATCTGAGGGGTTTTTTGAGCCCAGTGTTTGTGCCAGTGTCACCCAGCTCACGTGGGGACAAAGACCTGAGTCAAAGGTCTTTGACCCAAGATTTAGTACCCAAAGGGTTTAGTTTTTTTTTTTTTTCACTCCTCCCACTGGCAACTCTGTCCTGCCTTAGTGCCATCTCCCAATCTCCTTTTTGGAGGCAGGACACCCTCCTGAGCTCTTCCAGTTTCTTCTCATGCCTGGTGTTTGCACAGCTCCATCCATGACAGCTCCTCCTGTTTTGCCCCTGAAATGAACCACGTTGCATCCACTCAACACTGCTGGAGCCCAAAAAAAAAAAAAGGAGATAAATAAAAGGAAGCTTTTTAAAAAAGGCTTCTCACCTGGACACCTTTGTTCCTGCCTCGGTGAAAAAGAGGACAGTGTTTTCATAGGCAGGGCTGTTGAAATGAATGCAGATGAAATGGTTCAGTGTAATTAATTAAATGATCTCCAGCACCTCAGGAGGATCAGCAGCGTGCAGAGGACATAATTGGGTGTACACTGGCTGAATACATCATCACACACACATGTACAGGCTGTGTGCCAGGCCCAGCCACTCCAATCCAGCAGGATTTATAGTCCTGCAGAGCAGGAGAGTTTGGGAGAGCCCAAAGCAGGGCTGCCTTCCCTGGGACTTCCCTGAGAGGAACTTGTCCTCATGGAACAAAGCTGGAGCTGCCAGGAATCACCAGATCTGTGCCAGGTGGGCACACATTTGCTGGGATGCATTTGGGATGTGCAGGAATCACCTGTGCAGCAGCACAAGCAGGGAGTGTTTGCTCCTTTCAGAGCAGTTTCTCTCCGTGGTGTTGATTATTAAGTACCAAAGCAGTGCTTTGTAATTTTGCCTTACTTATTTCCTTTTCTAAACCCATTCTGGGGTGAAGGAATTCAGTGCTGGCAGGACTGAGCTGCTCTCAGCTCCTGCCTCCTCTGGGGGGCTGACCCAGAACTTGCTGTGACTAAAAGATCTGTCAGCTAATTCCATTGAATTTTAGCCTGCACCACGCAGGGTCAAGGCAGATCACAAAAAATGCAGAGTTGTGAAGGAGGACAGCCAGGCGCTCACAAAGAAAGAGTGCTTTAAACATTCAAGAAGAAAAGTGGCCAAGGAAAATGATTTTCAAAGGTCCCTCCGTGGAGGCTGTGATGGGGAAGGAGCACAATGCCCGACGTGTCTGGCAGCACAAAAGCTGCTCTGGGAGGGAGCAGAACGAGCTGCCTGGTGATTAAACTTCCCAAATCACTGTTGGAGGAGCAGAGAATAACTGGAAATAAATCGGCATCAAATTTCCTTCTTCCTCCTTGCTACAGGGGAGAGGGAAAATAATTTGGAGGGCTCAGTACTGCAGTGCTGGGCCATGGGCACCTGAGGCAGATATTTAAGCTGGAATGTCCCTGAGGCCACTAAAAACCTGAATATTTTGCAGGCCGGGCCCAGGAAGCTTTGAAAGGACCCCATTTTCCAACACATCTCCTGAAAACCAAGCTCAGGACAGCTCTCGTGGCAACTTGCACTTTGGAAAAATATGGGTTTTCCTCCTCTCCTGCCTGTTCTGTGACTGTCACCTTCCCCTGTCCCCCCTTTCTCCTGCCATCCAGCAAATCATTTCCTTTGGCTCCTTCTCCAAGCTTCTCCGTGCATGTCACAGAATCCACAAGATCTGAAGAGGGGGAGGAAGGGGAAAAGCACAGCAGTAAGAACCCAGTTTATTATTTATAATGCTCAGCTGTAAGCAATAAACACAGGCAGGGAATGTAAATTCTGCCACTTCCTTACCCTCTCTCTATAATTCCCTGGTAAATTCACATCATTCACTGTCGGCCTTAATGTGCCTCTATTTGTCTGAGCTCCCCATTTCTCTGGGACTTTTTTTTTCCCCGATGAAATAATATCTCCATGTATAGTTCCCTTCCTCTATCCTTAGACTTGTAAATTAAATTAATTTCAAATTCAAAGGGGTAATATCCTGCTAAAATGATCCGCTGTATCATTGCAGGTCATGGTGTTGAACTGTAAAATAAAAGCCTGTTTATAACTTATCATTTACAAGGCTTTCTTCTCCCAGAAACTACCACTGTGATGGAGAGAGCTGCCTGAGGAGCTGGAAAAATATCCATTCTCTATAAAATCAGAGGGAGGTGGTCACACATCCTGGGAATGTGGCATCCAAAAGGTGACCTAAGGGCACTTGTTCAATCCAGTGCTGTTGTCTGAGCATCCCCTCTGCTCCTTAGCCTGGTGCTTTGGGGAGTTGAAGGAAATCCAGCCATGGGAATCTCTTGCTCCCAGTTCCATTGACTGTGGCCATGAGCAGAGGTGAAAGGAGGAAAGACAAAAGATCCACATCTCATTTCCAAAAGAGGGATTTACTCCTCAGTACATTTCAGGAATGCACAGCTTGGTGTTTTCCAGAAGTGGGGGTGAGAAGTTGTTATTCCAAATTTCCCCATCTCTCAAAACCAGCAGAAACTTGTGGCAGAATTCCCCAAGATAATTTTCTTCAGTATTTCATTTTACCTGTTATATAGAGAATGAAAAGGAAAGATTGAAGAGAAGGCTGAGGTCCATAAAGAGCCAGAAATGTCTGTCAAAAAGGGTTCTGAACCTCCCAAACCTGTTCATCCAGTAAAGGAGCCCCCAAAAAAACCACAGGAGATGGAAAACTTACTGAAGCTTCCATGAAGCATCTCTGGATTCCCCACCCTTAGCACTGAGCAATTTAATAAACCCGAGTGAGAGACACACAGGAGCCACCTCCTTTTACAGGGAGATGATGGAGGAAAAAACCCATTTTACCACCCAGTCACCATTCCCCCATTCCCCCGGTGCAGCCCTTCCCTTCCTGCAGCACCAAGGAATGGGATTTGCAGCATTCCTGGGAGAGGCAAGGCCAGTCCCATGTCCCACGTCCCATCCTGCCTGGGATGGCAGCAGCACATCTGTGCTGTCACCGACTCTCAAGGTCCTTCCAAAGCCCCTGAATCGTTTCCTTTCAGTCCCTTCCAAAGGCCCTAAATGTTTTCTTTTCAGTCCCTTAATGAAGATATTTCCCTCGCACTCCTCACACATCACATTCCAAAGGTTTTCCTTGCCGGGGCTGCTGCTTCACCGGTAGTTTTGTAATTTATGACACTCTTAGTGGCTTAATTATGCTGTCAGCTCCATCTGTCACTTAAGTGATATGAGGAATGATGGGATGCCATTAGCCAGCTAATAGTTGCTGTAAAGAGAATTGTTTTATGCCATTTAATCACGGGAACATAAACAATTTTTGCTCCCCGATATCCACACTTGCTTTCAGAATGATATTTAAGAGGCCAGTCTTGACATCTGTCCTTCTGCCTGAAAAAGTGCTGCAGGAAATAAAGGGAAACTCGGCAGCAACAGGTCTAATTAGATTTACCATCGACATCATGAGCATTTGGCTTCATCTTTTTCCGTGCTGATGGACTTTTTATTTGAGTCTTGAGGCCTGTCTTTATTCTCGTCTTGATCTGTCATGATGTGGTGTCCTCACCCACACGAGGGTTTGGAAAATTTGTGTCTGAGCCCCTCAGCTTTGTTAGCACATCTGCCCTGTTTGCATGTGTGGGGAGAAATATTCATTACTGAGGGGCAGGAGACCCTGGATTGGACCTGCTGGAGGGCAGAGTCACTTGGTTTCCATTTTTGACAGCAAAAAAACAAATTTAACACTCATAAATCCCTCTTTTTTAACCCTGGAGCCGCCTGAAATCTGATTTTCAGCATTGAAGTGTTTCGGGCACCAACATTTCCACCTCTGAGCTCACTAAGGCCGGGTTCAGCCCTGGCAGGACTTGGCAGCTCTGAGTCCTGTCTGAACCCCTGGCAAATTTTGGCAAAGCCTTTGTTTGCTGTCATTTTGCTGCCAGTCTCGGAGCTGTTCAACAGTGAGAATTTGTGGAGGCTGAGGGGAGGAAACTGGGGAGGAACTGGAGCCACGGCAGCGTTTGCACCTTTCTCAGCTCTGCTATTTTAATCCCAGACAGAACTGTCTCACCCGCCCTTGCTCTGCTCCTGCTCATCCCACGTTGGATTTGATTCCTGCAAACATCTCCTGACAGCAGAAATCCTCCCGGTTCAGCTTTTCCTCCCCAAAACGTGCATTGCCAGAGGCGTGAAACCCAAACCCCATGGGTGAAGCCCTGCATGTCCAACACCCTCTTTACAAAAATCCCATTCCCCGGAGCCATCAGAGCCTGAAAAGAGGCAAACTGGCTGTTACAGATACATATTCTAATACTGGCCTTTTGCAAATATTAAAATGGATTTTCTATGTGAGATGTTAAAGGAACTTTGTTATAAAGATATCGCTTTTATTTCTGTTGTTAATTAAGCTTAGTGAAATAGCTGATGTAAGTGTGCTTGTGTTAAAATGCCTGCTTGGATGGGATAAAATAAAATATCCCATCAACATAGGACTATGACACCTGTACAGATCTGCCAGCTATCAGCACTCACCCTCTGAAGGCAGTGTGAGCTGGGCCAAACCTGAAGGTGATGATAAAAAAGGATTAAAAGCACAACCAACATTACACATGCTCTAAAAAGGTGGACCCAAGAAGAAGATATGCTAAATAGTTCTTGGAACATGTAAACTAGTTTGGGGGAAAGTTTACTATGCAGAAGGGTCTATGAATATGCACCAGGCTGATGGAATTAAAAGGTATTTAAGGGGTATCCCCGAAGAGAACGGGGGGCTCTTGGCTGAGTGGTCCTTGTCTCCTATTGTCCTTTAGTAAACTTTTCACATTTTCACAGGAGAATGAAAGTGATTTTCACACTTTGCTCTATGCTCCTTGTCTCCCATTGTCCTTTATTTAACTATGTAAATTGTCACAGGCGAGTGAAGGAATTTTTCACATTGGCTGTTCCAGCTCTCCGGGATGGTTCCCAGATTTCCATCTGAGCTCGGTGACACTTGGATGTGCCAGGCACCCCTGTCAGAGAGGGGTTAGGGATGCTGGCTGCTGGTCGCTCTCCTGCCGGATAAGAAGCCATCAATCAGCAGGGACTGGCTGCAGTCACACGGCAATAAAGCCAGAGAGATCATTTGCTGCCGTGTCATTCATAATAAATGGATCTCAGGGTGCTTTGTAGAATTAATTAATGGACAAAGGAGGGGGAAATGAGGGGTGGGAGACCAGGAATGAAAGCTAAGGATTGAGATGAGGTGTGGAAGGATCTCCTGGAGGAAATATCTGCACTGGGACTGCTGGGGGGCACCAAATAGCACAAGGCAGAGATCAAGAGCTGCACATCTGGCCCATAAAAATGTCTCATCCCCACGCTGCTGGCAGCTCAGCACAGGGGCTCACAGGAGGATGTGGGTGCTCCTGGATGTTCCATGGATGAAATTGCTGCCTCCCTCTCCTCCTGTTTCCTGTATTTGGTGGGACACTGCCCAGCTCCATCCACCAGTGGCTATAAAATACACGGCAGTGTCACAGGGGAAGGCACTCCATAAACCCCAGATTTTATGGTGGATTATTATTTATGGGGACATGCCACTTAGGGATTCCCCCTTGATAAAAATGGTGTCATGCAGCAGGGTGAGCCCAAGAACGTGGCCAGGGTGAGGGAGATGGAGCCAGGAGGGGAAGAAGGGAAAAGTTTCCTGTTTTTTCAAGGAGCATCTCTTTGCCTGCAGTCACCTCCCACTCAGTCCCCTGCATTTCCAGGCTCTGCACAATTCATGGCAGGAGGTGGAGGTGCTCCTGAGGGATAGGTGTGCTCAACCTTTGTTAGGCTGGAGAATCCACCTGGGAGCAAGACACTGGATTGCCTAAAGTGGTGGAACAGTGAGAAAATCCCCCAGTGGTGTCACTGCTCACCAAGGAGTCACTGTGGGATGTCCCATGTCTGGCCCTGGGGCCAGACACTGATTTTGGGAAGGGACAGGCCCTACCCACTCATTTTGGGTAGGGACAGGCTCTACCCACTCATTTTGGGTCGGGACAGGCCCGGAGCTGCTGCTCATCAGCAGGGAGGGGGGTTCAGCCCTGCCTTGAGCTGCAGCTGGGCCATGCTCATGCCCAAAGCCTGGCCTTTACCCCCAGAGTCCTGGTGGGTGGCAATCTCAAACCTGTAGGACATCACTTGGCTCTGGGAACAGCACAGACCCCACAGAGCCCTTCAGAGCAGCTGTGTGAGGCAGCACGAGTCCTCCAGCCCTCCTTCCTTCCCCCTTCGTTAAATCCCAGCGCTATAAACCAAAATGTCAATTTTCTTTTTAAACATCTTTTATGGCAGCTTTGATGCAGCTTGGCAGATTGATAGCCCGGCTGACTGACAGTTCCCATTTATCCTCCCATCAAGCGTGCAGGATTCCCAGCACAGACAGCCGTGACAGTGACAGGGAAGGAGCACTGGGAAGGGGCAGCGTGCCAAGGAGGTGGCGGTGGCCCTCAGTCAGTGCTGGCATCGCCGGGCTGCTGCTCTCCTTCTGCTCGCCATCGGGCTGGATTACCCAGCCCAGCCTTGGATCTGCCTCCTGCAGCTCGGGATGGAGCTGGAGACCGTGCCAATTAACGAGGCTGCTAATGAGGGCTGGAGGCAGCTGAACCTCCGGCAGAGCAGGCTCCGGGTCAGGGCACGGCTGCACGGACAGCCCCATGGGCAGCCAGGTGGTGCTGTGGTTTTGGGGAGGGTTTCTGTGCAAATTGATTTCAGGACAGCCCTGTGCAGCTCCCAGCCCGGTGCTTGTTGTGGTTTTGGGGAGGGTTTCTGTGCAAATTGGATTTCATTCCTGTGGGACAGCCCTGTGCAGCTCCCAGCCCGGGCAGACCCTGCACTCCAGGGTGGTGGGGTCAGTGTGGTCCCTTCCAGCCCATTTTGTGTCAGCACAGCAGGTCCCCAGCTGGGCAATAAGTGACAAAGACTCCATGTATTTCAGAAAGCTAATAATTTACTTTATTAAGTGAGAGGAATAGCAGATTTGTCTTTACAAACAAGCTGTAGGTCTGCTGGTAGATAAAACTAGCACTGGGAGATAAAAGAAACAACGGGAAGGATTGCACTGATTGATGAATGGAAAAAGGTATTTGCTTTTACAAATAAACTTTACATGTACTGATAAATGAAATTAGACATTGAAAGATGAAAGAAACAATGGGGAAGAAAAACCCCTAAATTCCATGAGAATTAAAAATGAAAAGGGAGGGTTATACATTAGAGGGAAATCTTCAGTATCAGGTGTTTGGGGAAGTCTGAACCTCTCAAGTACCTCAGTCAATGGAAAAGAGAGAGGGAAATGCAGCTGGGAAATTGGGATAAAAAGGAGGCTGCATCCTCCAAAAATTTGAGAGATCCCAGGGGGATGCCCATGGCCTCTGCCTTTATTTGAATAAAGTCCCAGGTTTCCCCTCTCTCCTTTTTGGACATAAAGCTCTGATGTTTGTGGATTAATTTTCCTTACATTAAGAAACCCATGCTTTTTATACCCTAGTTCACTATAGCTGGACCTTTACTTAAAACACCATCACCTCGGGCTAATTAAGAAACCACCCTTTGGTAAACAAATCTCCATAACACATTCCACATGTTCACAGCACCAGAGGCAGCAAGATAAGAATTGTTAAGATAAGAATTAAGATAAGAAGATAGAATTAAGATAAGAATTGTTTCTCATTCTTTTCTCTGATCTTCTCACTTCTCAGAACGAAGTCTGGGAAAGTTTTCTGCTTCTCTCTGCGGCCAGAGAGCTGCTGCTGTGGGACTGAGCATCCCCGCGGCTCCCGAGCTCCTTCCCAGCCTTCCCCTCCGCTCCTTTCATTTCTCCTCGCAGCAGCTCAAAGGCAGAAGAAGAAAGCGGCGGCTGCAGCGGCAGACAAAAGCCCTGGCGGTGGCCCCGGCTGTTCTGCTGACTTGGTGCTTCCACTGGAGCGAGAAGGCGCCTGGGCAGGCTGGGAAGAGCGCTGCGCTCCGTGCTGACGGGAGCGGGATTAGCATAACAAAGGCTGCATTCTGCAGCATCCGGTAGATAAGCGAAGAGATGCGGCAACACAGTAAATAGAGTCTTTTCTTCCCCTCATCGTCTGTTCTCCCGCTCTGTTCCTCCCTCTCCTCATCGCCAGGCTGCCCACAGCACCTCTGACACGCTCCAGCTGCATCCAGAACAATCCCAGCCCATGGAGCTGCTCGGGGAAAGGCAGAGCTGCTGGGAGCCGCGGTGCCAGCCATCCTCCCTGTCCCAAAACCAGAAGGGACAGCCAGGAGGGGACTGAGACACAAAACTCAGGTGTTTGTGTCCCACTGGTGGTGACCTCTGGGTGTGGGGGTTGGCCAGACCGGCCCAGTCTTTGAGGTGGCACTCAACGACGTGGCGCACTCAAGGCTGAATTTTGCAGCATCCAGTAGATAAGAGGTGCAGCAACACAGTAAATAGAGTCTTTTTTCCCCCTCCTCATTTGTTCTCCCGCTCTGTTGCTCCCTCTCCTCATCGCCAGGCTGCCCACAGCACCTCTGACACGCTCCAGCTGCATCCAGAACAATCCCAGCCCATGGAGCTGCCGCGCTCCCGGCCCACAGGAGGATGCTCAGGGAAAGGCAGAGCTGCTGGGAGCCGCGGTGCCAGCCATCCTCCCTGTCCCAAAACCAGAAGGACAGCCAGGAGGGGACAGAGACACAAAACTCGGGTGTTTGTGTCCCACTGGTGGTGACCCCAAGAGTGGAGACGCGAGGCTTGACTCCATGTTTTCAGAAGGCTGGTTTATTATATTATGATATATATTATATTAAAATACTACATTAAAACTATACTAAAAGAATAGAGAGAAAAGATTCACCAGCAAGCTAGAAAGAACAAGAATAGAATGCATAACAAAGTCTTGTGACTGCTCACAGTTAGTGATTGGTCATCAAGTGAAAACAATCCACATGGAGCAATGGAAGATGCATTCCACAGCACCAACCTGTTGCATTCCACAGCAGCAGATAGTTATTGTTTACATTTCTTTCCTGAGCCCCTCAGCTCCTCAGGAGGGAAAAATCCCAGCAAAGGATTTTTCATAAAATGTCATGGTGCCAACCCCTGGGCGTGGGGGTTGGCCAGACTGGCCCAGTCTTTGAGGTGGCACTCGAGGACGTGGTGGCACCAGGACACGCTGCCAGCACGGCGTTTTAGGCAAAGGTCACCACCCCCTGGAGATGCTCCAGACTGTATCTGGTACCTCCAGACTGATTCCTGCACACAGCAGCTCCTCTTCACCTCAACACCCTTTCGGCTTTTTATGCATTTTTCATGTATTTGTAGCCTTGTTGGTTTTAAATATGTAGTTGTGTCCTTTCTATTACTTTTCCTGCCCTTTCTCATAAAAAGCCAACTCCTTTTAACACATTCTTGGAATTCTGTTCAGTCTTATTCTTAAGAAGTGAATTTCTGATGAGAACATCTTGTTTCCCACCAGCACTTAAGAAAATAGGGCAAAGAAGGCCCTGGACCAACCCCGAGGGGCTGACCCAAGGGTGGGTTACTGGGGTAACTGATTTCCTACTGGATGTACCTGCTGCACACACTCATTAATTAACTTCATAAAATTTACAGAAATCCTTTCTCATGTGCACAGAGCCATATTTGTGCACATGAAAGCTTTCATTAAAGCGTTGCTTTTTATCTTCCCATTGTGACACTGTTGCAAAGTTTTTCTTCCTTTTGTCTGCAGGCAACAACCTCCTGTGTTCCATCTTGTGGCCTTGCTCGGGGTTATCCCCTGTGGAAGAGCTTGGATTCTGCTCCTTGCTGCACACAATTATTCATTTAACACGTGTTTCAGCAATGTTGTTGAATTTACTGTGAAACTGGGTGAGAATGCATAAAACAAAGGAGTTATTGTCTAATTGAACTGCGTGTCTTCAGCAGAACAGGCTTTGGAAGTGGCACTTGCCCTGAGAAAATTCCAACAGCATGATTTTCCCTGGTGGCTTAATTAGGAAAAAAAAAAATCAAACCCCTGGCATCTTTCATTAAATTCTTACCAGTGGTAAACCCCAAAATTTCCATCTCTTGGCTTAAGAGCTTTTATCAGAGGGACTGAATATGATCAGTGTTTGACCTCAAACACCTCCCTCGAAATTCTCACCAGGCTCTGGACCACAAATGTGCATTCCCCAGGTTTGCAGACACCGTGCAAAGCTCGGTTTCATTTGCAGCCTTCCTCCTGAAAAGCTGTTTCATTAGGGAAGTGTCACCTGTCCTTCCCTGTTAATGCAGGAGACCCTGAGCCTTCATTTGGGCAGAGCAGAGGTGCTGAGTGGTGTCTGTGCCAAATTAACTCCATCGTGTCTGGTTTTCTTCTTCCTGAAACAAAGCAGAATTCCCACCACCGCTGCCTCCTCGAAGGGAAGCAGGATGGGGCTGCCCAGGTGAGTAAAACAACAAAAATATCCTATTTTTGTTAGGATAGGATAGCCTGTGTTGGACACTTTGGGCCTTTAATGAGGCATTTACAAGATCAAACAAGAAGAGATGCCCTCCCCCGGCCTTCTTTAAGCTGTAATTAATTACCAAGTAAGTAGCATATAATTGCTTTCCCAAGAGCACCCCGGAGAGCAGGGCCGTGCCTGACAAAGGTGCCAGAGCAAGCACAGGTTAATTAGCATTAGGAATAAAGTGGCTAATTGCATTGTTCTGCCGGGGCAGCCCGCCCTCCCTGCAGAGTGGCATTCCCAGGGTGTTTCATCCCAGCACCAGGAGGAATCCCTGCTCCTGGATCCAGCCCACAGGGATGTGCTGTGTCAGGAGATGTTGGCAGCATCCCACTGCTGGTGACCCAAAGGACCATCCACCAAAATCTGTCCCCATTTGGGCCCTTCCTGCTTTCCCTCAGCATGTCCCTGGAATTTCAGTGCTCTCCGGGCTGGGTGAGCTGCTCCAGCTCACACATCCAGCCTGGAGCCTCCCTCCCTCCCTCCTGCCCAGTCTCCAATCTCTCCTGCTGAGTTTCCAGCCTGGCTCAGGGTGCTCTCCAGTTCGCTGTTCTCCTGAATTCCCTGTTCTCCTGAATTCCCTGTTCTCCTGAATCAATTCCCTGTTCTTCCCAGCCCATCTGGAAGCATTAACCTGGAGCACTGCAGAGACACAAAGACTGCTGAGCCTTCCAGGAGTGGATGTCACTCCCTCTGGGAATGCTCTTCCTGGCACTGGACGTCTTCGCATGGGCTGAGCAGCAGCATCCCTGGAAGGAATGAGAAGGAGGGGTCCCTGCAAACTGTGGGGCTGCTGGTAGATAAAGCCAGATACTGAGAGATGGAACAGGCAATGGGGAGCCATAAATTCCAGCGGAATTCCGGAAAAAAATTCCGGAAGGAAGGAATTCCGGAAGGAATTCTGGAAGGAAGGAAGGAATTCTGGAAGGAAGGAAGGAATTCCGGAAGGAAGGAAGGAATTCGGGAAGGAAGGAATTCGGGAAGGAAGGAATTCGGGAAGGAAGGAATTCGGGAAGGAAGGAATTCGGGAAGGAATTCGGGAAGGAATTCGGGAAGGAATTCGGGAAGGAATTCGGGAAGGAATTCGGGAAGGAAGGAAGGAAGGAAGGAAGGAAGGAAGGAAGGAAGGAAGGAAGGAAGGAAGGAAGGAAGGAAGGAAGGAAGGAAGGAAGGAAGGAAGGAAGGAAGGAAGGAAGGAAGGAAGGAAGGAAGGAAGGAAGGAAGGAAGGAAGGAAGGAAGGAAGGAAGGAAGGAAGGAAGGAATTCCGGAAGGAAGGAAGGAATTCCGGAAGGAAGGAATTCCGGAAGGAAGGAAGGAAGGAATTCCGGAAGGAATTCCGGAAGGAATTCCGGAAGGAATTCCGGAAGGAAGGAATTCCGGAAGGAAGGAAGGAAGGAAGGAAAGAAGGAAGGAATTCCAGAAGGAAGGAATTCCAGAAGGAAGGAATTCCGGAAGGAATTCCGGAAGGAAGGAATTCCGGACGGAATTCCGGAAGGAAGGAATTCTGGAAGGAATTCCGGAAGGAAGAATTCCGGAAGGAAGGAATTCTGGAAGGAAGGAATTCCGGAAGGAAGGAAGGAATTCCGGAAGGAAGGAAGGAATTCCGGAAGGAATTCCGGAAGGAAGGAATTCCGGAAGGAGGAAGGAATTCCGGAAGGAAGGAATTCCGGAAGGAAGGAAGGAAGATAT
>NC_087492.1:5612500-5613526 GCF_036417665.1 Passer domesticus | reverse complement strand
AGGAATTCCGGAAGGAATTCCGGAAGGGAAGGAGGAATCGGAAGGAAGGAATTCGGAAGAAGGAATTCCGGGAAGGAAGGAAGGAATTCCGGAAGGAAGGAAGGAATTCCGGAAGGAAGGAAGGAAGGAATTCCGGAAGGAAGGAATTCCGGAAGGAAGGAAGGAATTCCGGAAGGAAGGAAGGAAGGAAGGAATTCCGGAAGGAAGGAATTCCGGAAGGAAGGAAATCGAAGGAAGGAAGGAAGGAAGGAAGGAAGGAAGGAAGGAAGGAAGGAAGGAAGGAAGAAGGAAGGGAAGGAAGGAAGGAAGGAAGGAAGGAAGGAAGGAAGGAAGGAAGGAAGGAGGAAGGAAAGGAAGGAAGGAAGGAAGGAAGGAAGGAAGGAAGGAAGGAAGGAAGGAAGGAAGGAAGGAAGGAAGGAAGGAAGGAAGGAAGGCAGGAAGGAAGGAAGGAAGGAGGAAGGAAGGAAGGAAGGAAGGAAGGAATGGAAGGAAGGAAGGAAGGAAGGAAGGAAGGAAGGAAGGAAGGAAGGAAGGAAGGAGAAGGAAGGAAGGAAGGAAGGAGGAAGGAAGGAAGGAAGGAAGGAATTCCGGAAGGAAGGAAGGAAGGGAATTCAGGAAGGAAGGAAGGAAGGAATTCCGGGAAGGAAGGAAGGAAGGAAGGAAGGAAGGAAGGAAGGAAGGAAGGAAGGAAGAAGGAAGGAAGGAAGGAAGGAAGGAAGGAAGGAAGGAAGGAAGGAAGGAAGGAAGGAAGGAAAGAAGGAAGGAAGGAAGGAAGGAAGGAAGGAAGGAAGGAAGGAAGGAAGGAAGGAAGCGAAGGAAGGCAGGAAGGAAGGAAGGAAGATATTCCGGAAGGAATTCGGAAGGAAGGAAGGAATTCCGGAAGGAAGGAAGGAATTCCGGAAGGAAGGAAGGAAGGAAGGAAGGAAGGAAGGAAGGAAGGAAGGAAGGAAGGAAGGAAGGAAGGAAGAAGGAAGGAAGGAAGGAAGGAAGGAAGGAAGGAAGGAGAAGAAGGAAGGAAGGAAGGAA
>NC_087492.1:5537500-5610000 GCF_036417665.1 Passer domesticus | reverse complement strand
AGCCTCCAACAACTTGAGAGGCCCCCGGGGAATGCCCCACGGCCTCTCCCTTTATTCAAACCAAGTTCCAGGACTCTGTTTCCTCTTTGGACATAAACCTCTGCTGTTTGTGGGTTAACTTCCCTGACATCCAGAAGGCACAGGGGACTGGGGGAGCAGTCTGGCTGTCCCTGTGCTCAGGCTCTGCTGCCCCGTTCCCCTCTCAGGTACAAAGCACAAACCCTTCTCTCTGAGAGGCTTTACGAGCCTATTTCTTAGATAACAGCACTTGCCTTAACCTCTCCCCTGGCTCTTCTTCCTCTGTTATGTCGCTGTTAATTCCGGGGATATTTCTTCATCTCCTGACAGTCCAAATGCCGCAGCCAGGGTAATAAACAGCACATTAGTTGAGCTTTGTTAGAGTGAACGAGGCTTTCCTGATAAAGAGTCGCCAGGGCAGACAAGAGGAGTTGCTCTCCCGGGCAACATCTTCATCGTGTTCGGCTCCGAGTCATGTCCTGCCTCTCCAGAGCTTCCCTAAGTCTGGGTGAGTCCGGGATGGCCCCGTTCCCACCCGGCTGTGGCAGGGGAAGAGCTGACCCATGCTCTGGGACAGGTCATGGTATGTGAGAAGAGGAGGAGGAGGAGGAGGAGGAGGAGGAAGAAGCAGAGGATAAATTGGGTGCCCTGAGTTGCCCCAGTGAAAGCTGGGATGGCCAAACTGGGCAGAGCTGGTGCTCAGAGGAGATGCCAGAGGCTCCACCAGTCCAGCAGGGGTTTGTGAACAGCCCTCAGGTTACTGTTCAATGATTGTCTCCAGGACAGTCTCCAGGGGGGCAGAGGAAGTCCAGCTCCTGCTGGATGGCTTCAAAGAGCTTCCCCAAAAAGGAGCAGCTGGGTCTGTGCTGAGCTGAGACATCTCCCTGCACTCACAAACCCCCAGCCTGGGCTGGGGACAGCGGGGGCCTGGGGGACAGTGGGGCACTGGGGCTCACTGGTGGGAGAGGAGAACCCTGAAGCTCACGTTGGAGTCTTGCTCAAGGCACAAATGCTCCTCTGAGCTGGGCAGCCAGGTGGGATGGCAGCTCCTCACTGTGCCCTCACAGCCAGGAAGTTTGTGGGTGTAGCAAAAACCACGGCACAATCCTGTTTGTGTGGCCACAAACCACACAGATGCATTTCCTGGCCCTTCCCAAACCCCTCCCAGAGCATCCCTGCTGTCTCCCAGCCTCATCCTTCCTCCCAGCAGTGAGGAAATGCTGAAAGGAGGATCATGGAGTGAGCCAGGAAGGGACAGGAGCAGCTCCTTCATTTGGCCTCTCCATTCCCCTTTGTGTTTGGGTGTGTGGGAAATGTCTTCCCAAAGGGGTCTAATGGAGCAGAACCCTGAAATACTTCCAAGGTGGCTTTACCCCCCCAGATAATTGAAGTGGGAACGTCCCAAAGTGATGAGTTAGCAGGGAGGCTGCGGGTCTGAAAGAGATTGATGTTGCATGGCTTATCAATTTTCAATCTCAACACAGCCAGATATTTATCAGGCTGCAGAGAACAAACACTTGTAATATTTAAAGGGGGAAGACTTTAATGAAATCCATTGCAGATCACCAATTTCTGTTCCCCTGGGTTCATTCCTTTCCTCTTCTTTCAGTCATTTTTCTTTTTTTTTCAGTCTTATTTTCCTTTTTTTTTTAGCATACAATAGTCAATGAGGGAAGGAGAATTTCATTTCAAATGCCTGTTCCCTTCATCCCCCCCCCCTTCCCTTCCTAAAGGTTTATGCATTTATTTGGATAAAAGGTTTTAAACAATAAAGAACTGTCTGCAGTAATTTGTGAAGGTAATAGATTATCCTGGGAGGAGGCCTAGGCTGAAAAAAAAAAAAAATCCCTACTGCAGAATTCAGTCGTTGTCATTTTATTAGGCAAGGGAAAAGAGGGCAGGAGAGTCGGAGGGAGAAGCACACAATCACTGGGCTGAGTTATTTACAGGAGTAAATCCTCCCATTTTTATGAGCAGCACCTGAATTTGGACCTTTCCCACACTCACTCCCAGGTCAGGCCACGCAATCAGGCTGCCAGCTGATTTTCCCAAAGTTACCTCGATGGCAAGGAGCTGATGGCTCCAGCCCTGGGAAGGCAATTTGATATGGTCTGGGATGAAGAACACTCCCCAGGAGTGGGTGTCCTCTCTCCTTTCTGCAAGGAGACCTCGAGACAAAGTCTGGGATGAAAAACACCCCAAGCTTTCTCCAAAGAGACAAGGTCTGGGATGAAAAATGGCCCCCAGGAGTGGGTGTCCTCTCTCTCCAAGGAGACCTCAAGACAAGGTCTAGGATGAAAACCTCTCCCCAGAAGTGAGTGTCCTCTCTCCTTTCTGCAAGGAGACCTGCAGACAAGGTCTGGAATGAAAAACACCCCAAACTTTCTCCAAACAGACCTCCAGACAAGGTCTGGGATGAAAACCACTCCCCAGGAGTGGGTGTCCTTTCTCCTTTCTGCAAGGAGACCTCAAGACAACATCTGGAATGAAAAACACCCCCAGCTTTCTCCAGAGACCTCCAGACAAGGTCTGAGATGAAAAACGGCCCCCAGGAGTGGGTGTCCTCTCTCCTTTCTCCAAGAAGACTTCAAGACAAGGTCTAGGATTAAAACCACTCCCCAGGAGTGAGTGTCCTCTCTCCTTTCTCCAAGGAGACCTGCAGACAAGGTCTGGGATGAAAAACACCCCAAGCTTTCTCCAAGGAGACCTCAGGACAAGGTCTGGGATGAAAAACACCCCCAGGAGTGGGTGTCCTCTCTCCTTTCTCCACGGAGACCTCAAGACAAGGTCTGGGATGAAAACCACTTCCCAGCTTTCTCCAAGGAGACCTCGAGACAAGGTCTGAGATGAAAAACGGCCCCCAGGAGTGGGTGTCCTCTCTCCTTTCTGCAAGGAGACCACAAGACAACATCTGGGATGAAAACCACCCCAAGCTTTCTCCAAGGAGACCTCGAGACAGATTCCCCGATCTCCAGAGATGCCCTGGATGGTCCAGCCAAAACCCGTCGGGCTGGTCCCGAGCCTGCCGCTCAAACCCCAGCTTTAGATTCCAGGTCTGGTTTAAAAGCGCTCATTAGCACGGCGGGAAGAGCGATTGTAATGAATGCGGGCTGCCTAAATCGCTAATCAATAGCGAGAGGCTTTGGCTGATGCTCCGCAGCACCTCCAGCCCCTTCCCCGCCGCGTTAATAAACACACGCTGCTGCTGTCTGGGCCAGCGCTCAGACTGACTAATCACCTCCAAACAACTTGTAAATGCATGGTTAATGAGAGCTGCATGAATAATTGCTTTTTCATTTTCCTGTCTAACCAGGAAAAAAATATAAAGCCACCCCAGAATGAGATTTCTTTCACGGAGCTGCCCAAAATAGAAAGTTTTCCAGCGTTTTTCTTGCTGTAAAGGAATTTGTGTGTGTGAGCCCTCTCCACCTTCTCAAAGCCTTTGAGATGAAATGGAGGAGTCAATATAATCCAAAATAAACCAGATTCCTGTTTGCTTTACACTCATTTTCCTCTCTTTTGAAAGTATTTTAAAAATTAGGTTGAGGCAAATGTAATCTTCGAGCAGTGTTTTGAATGGAAATGGTTTTATTTCCCCATTCTGGGAATAAAAGATCTTTTTGAAACTCGATGTGAAAATCTCGTGGCATAGAGGGGGGGGAGGAAAAAAAGGCTCCTTTTCTATCATTTATTAAAGATGTCTGAAAGAATCTCAGATGGCTGCATTCTTCAAACACTGCAGTCACTCCCCCTGCAGCTCTGGCTCTGGGAAGATGATGGGATTGGGAGGTGGGCTGACCCTGGCTGGGCCCAAAGCTGCTCTATCCCTGCCCTCCTCAGCTGCAGAGCAGAGAAAATATCAGGAAAAGCTTATGGATGGAGATAAGGATGAGCTGGAAGCTTCTGGCAGCCACTCCTGTATCCCCCCTCTGTCAAACCCTGCCATCCAAACCCAGCACAGAGTGTGACCCACAGATGGAGACAGACCTCCAAGGATATTATACCTGTGGCCAGTTTGGCATTTCCAGAGGATTTCTGCATTTATCAGGTTGGTTGCTGTCCCCTTCCAGAGATAGTTCCACCTCAGGAGCCTGGAAAGCAGCACTGAATGCAAATAGGAGCTGGATCCTGTTTATTTGCACTTGCTCAAACTTCTGTGAGGGTGTCTTATTCTTTTTTAATGGTAAATTTGGGGTTGGCTTATAAAACCAATCCCTAATTGAGTGTAAGAAATTCAAGAAGCTACAAACACCCTAAACCAGACTAGTTTGCAGCAGCCTCTAAGCCTGTTTTGCATTAAATCAGGTTTTCTCTGTAAATGAGGCCTTCACTATAATTGCTCTGGAGCAGCTTATTCTGATTTCTTCGCCTCTTTGGCTTTGGTAATTTGTCTTCAGCAAAACACTGAGGACAGACAAAGCCCAGGGGAAGGCAGGGGACGCTCAGGAGGACAAGCCTTGCTGGCACAAGCTGTTCCTCCCCTCCTCCCATCTGCCCAGCTCCTCACCCGTGGCAGGAGGGTGAATTCTGTGGGAATTCTGAGCCCAGCCCAGCATTTCCCAAGTCCCCAGTCCAGGGGCTGGCTCTTGGGGACGCTCTGAGGGAGCCTGGTGACTTCAGTGTCTGCAGCACCATCCATGGTGGGGTGATGGCAAATGGTCAAGGGAGGGAAGGCTGGGATAATAGGGTTAGAAAATGAGGGGGTTTTTTTACATTCTAGCCAGTCCTACTTTATTAAAATTCACCTTGTGTTTATTTATGGGACTGGGTTCTCACAGCTCCTCACCCCAGCAGCCCTGGGGGATCTCTGAGGCACATTCTTGTCCTGTGTGCTGAGCACAGGCTGTGAATGGGGCTCTGTGCCCCCAAAAACACCGGGGCACGGGCACATCTGGGCACCCACAGCCCCTCCCAAAGGCAGAGCTCTGCCAGGACAGGGGATGTACCTTCTGACAGCCAGGGGACAGAGCCCAGGGAGCTGCAGGAATTCCCTGGAGCAGGGACCAGGAGGAGACACAGAAATCCGTGTCCAGCAGGGGAGCACGGGCACTTCCATCACCAACCTGTCCCTGGGCTCTGCACCCACATTTGGGGTGGTGGCTGTGGTTCCAGCTCTTTGTGCCCCTGCAGAGCCACCCAGCAATTTCCACAGGGAATTGGGGAACTGCAATCCCTGATAATCCAGGGGGGCAAATCCAGGGGGCCAAACCCTCCTGGAGCTCAATAATAAAACATCCAGCACAGTTTAGTGAGCACAGCTGGGCTCTCCCAAGGAGTTCAGAGCTAATTCCACCTCTGCACTGAAGACTTTCGATGACTGTTAATGAATTTAAATGATGGGGATTTTCTTTTCATGCTTCATTGCATATGCTCCTCACATTAAGATGCTAATTAAGAATCCATCAGCCCAAGCTGGGAATGATGTGGCCACGGAGCAAAGTGGAGCTGTGACAGTGGCTTTGGGGCTGCTCAGTGGGACCTTTTGTTGAGTCTGATAAATTATTTGCTTCCACAAGACTGCTCTGTACAGGTCCCATGGGGAGCTGGGATTTGCTGTGGCTCTCATGTGTCAGTGGCTTGTTTGATCCCACTGGGATGTCTGAGGGATGCTTGGGCAGCCTGGGCTGTGTGAGAGGAAAGGAGGGCACAGAGAACAAATCCCTCAAGGGCCAGTGAATATAAACTCACCATCACTGACAGGGAAAGTCCCTGAGCAAACTGTCCCCAGCAAACTGTTGGAGTTTGTGAGCTATTCTGGATAACAGCACAATTTTCTGCTTTTCTGGTGTGTTTTCCACATTTGAACACAGCTGCTCTGGGCAGGTGGTGCTGTTGTGGTGTTTTCAGGTGATTCTAAGCAAGGTCTTAAATAATTTTGCTGGGTTTTGTTCGGTTTTGGTTCCAAGGATGCTTCCCAGGTGCTAACACATCTAACCCTCAAGCATCCTGTTTGGAAGGAGGGTTTGGCATTGGGATGTCATGGCATTCCAGGTGGGAAATTCCTCCTTCTAATCCACCTGTCAGGATTCTAAACCCTGTCAGGATATCTCAACAGCAGTGGTTGAGAAAATGCTGCTAAAATCTGGGCTGAGCCAAAGTCTGCGACTGCTTTTTGAAAGTCAAGGGGAGGGCGAGAGAGAAGAAAAGGTTTATAAATCATGAAACCTATTAATCTAATCCTAGAACAAATTTACCAATTCTAAAATGGATTTTCAGGGATGATGGGAAAAAATGGATTTTGCAAATCTTAACAATTAGTCCTTCTTAAAGAGCTTCTTGCTTCTCAGAGCAGCTTTGTGCTCGGGACAGTTTGGGGAGAGATTGTTCCTGGCTGCCTGTGGCCTCTCATTATGAGAGGGATTGAAAATGCTAATTCTGGGGCTGGAAGTCTGCTCAGTCCTCCCAGAATTGTATACAGTGTGAGGAAATGAATCCTCACACTTAACCACTTCACTGCTGCTCTACTTTCTGAATACCTGCAGCTGCAAATGATTTTTGAAACAGTGGTGACATGGCTGAGATCTCAGATTTGATCCCAGCAACCCCCAAACCTCAGGAAAACACCTCCCTCCCCAGTTCCATCCAAATTTTGGGTATTGTTACAGCTCCTCTTCACTCCTGGAGAAGAGAGGATCTTTGGTGCTGCTGTGGTCACTTCAGAGCTTTCCCTTAAAGGTTTTCACAACACCATCACTATTTTTGTGGCATCCATCCCAAAACTAGAAGAGCAGAGGGAAAAAAAAATAAAAAGGCTGGTCTGAGGCTGCAAGGAGCTTGTTTTGCAGTGCAGCCTCTTGGCTTATTAAGCTCAGCAAAACAGAAGCTGAGTGGGCACAGGATCACTTCCCCTGTGTCCACCGCAGCGCGCGGCTCCGTGGGGAGAGGAGGACGCAGACGCTTCAGTGGAAAAACTGGCATGGGGGAAAACAGGCAGGAATCCATTTCAGATGGCAATTTAGCAAAGGTCCTGCTGGCAGAGGAAGGGAGGGGGCGGTCAGGGGTCGTGATGACCCATGAGAGAGATGCAATATCTGTTCTGGGCTCCTGAGCAGCGTGTGGCACCACGCGGTGCCAGCGGCGGCGGCTGCGGCTGGAAGCAAACACGGGGCACAATCTGAGCTGCTGCTGCTGCTGCTGGGGGCTTGTTTTATCTCAGGGAATAAATATTCTGCATATTCTGCTGGAATATCCAGGGCCCAGCTGGTGGGGGAATTATGGAGAGAGCCTGTCCGTGTGTACGACAAATCAAAAGGGACGCGAGAAATTAGGAAAGGGAAACGTTTATTTTCTGCCTTCTGAATGCGCGTCGCACCCAGTTGAGAACAAAATTAATTCGTTCATTAAAGGCACTCGCCGTGGCAGATGAAGTGGCAGAGGCAGGCTGGGGGTGGGGCTGCCTCACCAGGGGAGGCTGAGGCCACGATGGCACAACAGGGAGCAGGGCAGGCTCTGCTGCTGGGGCAGCCTGGGCTGGAAGCTCAGCCACGAGATGCTCCCAGCCAAGAGCCCCAGTGGGGAATTTTGCCTCCATCAAGTTTACACCAGAGGTTTTTTCTGCCTTTGCTGCACAGCTGCTCGTGGTACGTCAGATTTTTGGCTCCTGGGATGTCTGTAGAGGCTCCCACCTTTTCCTTTCCTGTTTTCAGTCGCAGAGAGAGGTGGTGCCCTGTGCTGCCTGGTGGCTCCTGGGGGTTATTCCCTCTTCAAGGGAGGCTCTTCCCCTTCTGCCAGCACAACAAAGAGAACTTTCCCAGAGCTTTGGGGACAGCAGAGGTGCCAACTGTCCTGTGTGAGCTCCTCTTCCCTCAGAAATCCCTGGTGGCTTCCACATCCCTCCTGCAGCCCCAGAACAGGCAGAGCCCCCATCACCCATGTGCCTGAGCTGTGATCCTGGAGCAATCCCAGCTGAGGAGTGCATTCTCACACTCTCCTGGTTTTTCCTGCTTTCTGGAGGCAGTGGTGGGGATTTGCTGGTGCACAGCTGTGTCAGGTTGGAAATGGGGGTGTTTATTCTACTCCCATCTGTGAGAGCTGGGGCAGTTATCTCCTGCTCATTGGGCAGTTTTTCCTTTATCTTTTCCACAGCCAATCCTCCCTCCAGGAGATATCTGCTGTCAATGGGTCATTAATTATTAATTATCTTCTGTTCATGGCCAGGGAGTGTCCCTGCACAGCTGATCAAATTCCATCATCCCATGGGGAGATGCTGTGCCCAGGGCAGGAGCCAAGCATTCCTACCTGGATATAATCTGAGGTTTGGAACAGCACAGCAGCCTCTGCCCCCTGCATTCCCACAGGAGCAGCTTTCTCCTGCCCCGCATTCCCACAGGAGCAGCTTTCTCCTGCCCTGCATTCCCAGAGGAAGAGCAGGCCCATCCACAGCAGCCCTGGAGCTGCAGAGGAAAACTCCCC
Organism: Passer domesticus; assembly: GCF_036417665.1. Classification (NCBI taxonomy): domain Eukaryota; kingdom Metazoa; phylum Chordata; class Aves; order Passeriformes; family Passeridae; genus Passer; species Passer domesticus. The sequence continues at coordinate 5,601,570 of NC_087492.1, read as the reverse complement.
CCTTGTGCAGGATCCCTGCTCCAGCAGAAGCACAGCTGGCACTGCAGGAGGGCTGAGCCACCCTGGGATGGGACTGTGCCACCACCCTGACCCACAGGGGGTCAGGAAATGTTCTGGCTATGTCAGTGGTTTGGGTTTTTTTATTGTTATTTGTACTATTGCATTTGTATTTTTAATTTTCCTAATTTAGAACTGTTATTCTTACTCCCATATCTTTGCCTGAGAGCCCCTTAATTTCAAAATTATAATAATTTGGAAAGAAGGGGGTTACATTTTCCATTTCAGGGCAGACACCTGTCTCTGACCATTCCTTCCTTAGCACACACCTATCTGTTCAAACCAAGACAACAGCTTGTGCTGGGTTGTGATGCCTTTTGTGTTTATTTGGGAGGTCGTGGCCTGTGCAGAGGCCTGGAAACCCGGGTCTCAAATGTCATTCAGAGGCCAGCTGCAGCCTCACCTGAGCGGAGCCAAGCTCCCAGCCCTCTTGGCAGCATGATGAAGCTGAGTGCCACCACAGATCCTCTGCCTCTGTCAGGAGGTCACAGGCACTCTCTGCATCCTCCTGGAGTGGGCAGGGTGGTGGTGCCTCACCCGGGAGCGAGGCCAGGACAACACACTGGGCAGGGCCAGCTCTCTGGGGGGACATAAATGTCCCCAAGTCCATCCCCACAGCTCCCTGGAGCGCCCAGGCCCAGCATTCCAGCAGCACAGCATCCTTGTGGGATGCTCAGCAGGGCTCCCGGGCAGCCTGGAACACCCACTGCTGGGAGGGTGACAGCTCCAGGGAGCCAAGCAGGGCAGCAGAGGAGCTGCACAATGCAGGGAAATGAGTATTTTGGAGAGTTCCAGCTTCCCCCGAGACAAGCCTGCTGTGGGTCAGAAGTTCACACCCACAAAAGCCAGCCTGGTTTGTGCTTCTGGATTCCTCTCACACGGGAAGGGCCTGGATGATGTCTTCTGTCAGCCCTGACTGGCGAGGAGCTTCTGCCTCATCCTGGCAGACGAGGACCTGGCTGGGGTTATGGATGACTTCATCAGCCCTTGGCCAGCCCTGCCTGTGCTGTGCCAGCGCTGGGCCCGAGCTGCTGCTGCCCTTCAGCTGTCCCCAGGCTCAGGCACAGCCCCACCTCTGTGAATGCCACCAGGGCTGCGTGGGAGCGGGGCCAAAGGATGAAAACCAGGGGTTTGGAATCCCTGAGAGCACTGTGGAGGTTTAGCTTGTGGTGCTGATCTTGTGTTTTCCCATCAGGAGAGTTCAGGACCCACAAGGGGATACACAAAGCCTTTTTCTTCTGTTTTGTAGCCACTGCAGGTGATGCCATGATGATTTTTTGCCTTTTCTTTTATATACCTTTTATGAATTCTCAGTGCCCTTGGCATGCATACTTGTAATTCCTTAACATATTATGTATATTTATTTTATATATATATTCCTATATATAACTCCTTATTATAGATATATATCCTTAATATTATATATATATATCCTTAATATTATAAATACATATCCTTAATATTTTTATATATATATGTATGTATGTATGTGTGTGTGTGTATATATATATATATATGTATGTGTGTGTATATATATATATGTATGTATGTGTGTGTGTGTGTATACATATATATATATATATATATATATATATATATATATATATTCCTTGTTCTGATAACTTAGAATAGTCCTGGTATTGTAATTCCTTAATATATTTTATACATATATATATATATATATATATATATATATATATATATATATATATATATATTCCTAATATATATAATTTCTTAATATTATAAATGTATATATACACATATATAATATTATATATGTATATATTTTCTTATTCTGAAATAGATTATATACTATTATATACACACATATATTGTGCATATAATATATACACATATATATATTCTATTAGATACATATATAAAATGTATATATAATTTTTTTATTCTGATATCTTAGCATAGTCCTGGTATTCTGTTAGGCCAGTAAACCAAATGTCCCAAAGGCCTCGCAGCTGGAGGCTGGAAAACTTTACACTGCCTTGAGAAACTGAGGTCCTCTCTAGAATACATCCTGTAAACGGGGATTAAACCCACCCAGGAAGGAATATTTCAGGGTGGGAGGATATCATGCTATTCATTCAAGCCTCTCATTAGGGCATCTTTGTTAGATAAGCTGATTTGCAAGGTGTATAAATTGTGTATGGGATCTATCGTGTGTGTGCATTGTGGCACATTCCAGTGTGCACCATAATGATCCTTATTAAATAAAGGTACAAACCCTTGATCCCTTAACTTGTCTGGCTCTCAGCTTTAGGACCAAGGAAAGGGCATCACAGGATCTCCAGATCTTCACTGCAATCTTGCTGCCACTGCTCTTTTGTGATTCTCCGTGCTCTGCCCCCAGACATGCATCACTGCCAGCAGGCAGGGAGGTGGGAACAGGGAACAGGAACTGAGCTCTCCTGCTCAGCACCACTCGTTTACTCCCCTCCCTCGTATTAAAAACGAGAGCAGGCTCCTGGTACTAAAGTGATTTCAGCGTTTATTATAATAAAAGAAAGGCCTAAAGCAAGGGGGCCCGGGCCGGGCAGGAGCGATCCCGCCCAGGATGCTGCGGTGCTGCAAATGAGTTTTCTCAGCAGCGATGTCCCCGATGATGTCCCTGAGGTTCCAGGTGGAGCAGCACAGGTTCACTGAGTCAGATGCCCCTTTTTATCCTGTTTTTTGTCCCTTTGGATTGGTTTCTTTTGGATCCTTCATTGGCATGAAGGTTTAAGGTGCTCGGTTGGCCATTGCAGTTCTGGTCCAGGCCATTTCCCTTGGGGAGTGCTGCCCTTTACTGAGGTGTAACACAGTACATTGAGTGCTGTATTTCTCATAACTACCCCTTTAAACCCCTTTTACCATAACCAAACTAACAGTACCTGCTTAACAATTATCAACTATCTTACAACAGGTTCCTAAGCTATTTTTAACAACAGGACTTCTCATCTCCGAGGCAGGAGAGCCCCTGCTCACTGCAGCCTCCAGAGGATCCTCAGGCACGCTGGGGAGCAGCCACCTCTGGCTGCTTTGTTGCCAGCTCTCAGTGTGTGCCTGCAGAGAGGCAGAATGTGTGATCTGAGATGAGAAAGGGGCTGTGAGCCTCCTGCTCCTCCCTCGGTGCTCTCCAGACAATGTGCAAGGGAAAAACAATTTGTGCAGAAGAAACGGGAGCAAGGAGATCCGTGGAGCTGGCAGGGAACAAAACACACAGGGGAAAAAAAAAGGAAGTGTCAGGTTGGGAAGAGTGGGAAGAGCTGCTCGTGCACAGAGCTGGAGAAGGGAGACAGGCCCAGCTGGGAGGTCGGTTCAGGAGCTGGGTTTAACCCTGAGGGTGAAAGATGCTCCTTGAGAAGGAGAGGGAAGCGTGCATGGCATGCCAGCTGGGAGCAGAGAGGGTTTCTCCCCTCACAGGGCACTGCTGAGGGTGACACAGGCACCTCCGTGGGTGCCAAGGGACAGCAAAAGGCACAGCAAAAGGGACAGCAAAAGGGACAGAAAAAGGGGCAGTTTCCTCTCCTGCCCTGGAGGAAACTGCTCTGGGCAGGTCCCTGCTGCTGCCACACCAGCAGTCATCACATTTTGGGGGAAAAATGTGACACCAGCAGTCATCCCATTTTAGGGGATAAAAGCAGAACCTTCCCTTTGCTCTCCATTGTGGTCCAGGACTGAAGCACTGCACACAGGGGTCCCTGGGGAGGGGACAGGAGGGTCCCCTGCACTGGCACCTGGCTGTCCTTGTTGAGTAGCCATCGATCAGCTGGCCCTGCCCACGGTAATGATCATGGGTCGATGCTAATTAGTCCATTTGCATCCGGAGCTGGACGCCTGGGTGTGTGGGGGGTGCCAACGAGGCTCATTTGGGCTGAGAAATGGGGTTTTAATTCAGCCTCTGCATTCCCTTGCACTCTTTGGGCGCCCCAGAGCTTCCCCTGTCCCCAAGCCCCTTGGTCAGAGGAGACAGTGAAGGCCTAGAAAAGGGATGGAGGGATGAGCTCCCAGATTTTGCCTTCTTTGTAGCCCAGATTTGGGGCCTGATCTCCAAGCAGTGTTTCCTGATCCCACAAGCAGAGAGCCCCCAGCCCTGTCTGCAGGATTACAAACAAAATCTGTGCTCTGGCCACTGAGATTTCCATTTTGTGCTTCTCCTTCTCTGTCCCCCCCACAATTTGATTTACTCCTCTCCCTCTGATGCTGCAGGGATGGCTGCTCCACTCCGAGACTCCAGGATGACCTTTCTCAGGTGAGTTCTGCCTTTCTGCAGTCCTGGTGCTCACACGTGGCCCAAAGAGCTCCTCTGAGCTCCCTGCAATGGGCTTCTGCTATCAGCAGCTTCTATCTGCAAAGCAATTGATAACAACAAATAATTAAAAATGCATTTCTGTTTCAGCAGCCTCTGGGTGCTCTCTGAAGCAAAAACAAGAGCTTGTCAGAGTGGAGGCCCACAGGAAAATGTGTTTTTCTCAGCTGTGAAGTGTTTGCTCTTGAATCCTTTTTTATTCTGGTCTGTGTCCATCTTATCTGCTGCTGTTCCTCAGGTCGGAGGCTGCATCTTCTCTGGCTCTGCACTGTGAGATGCCAAATGCAGGCAATTTGTTGTTATTTTTCCATGCTGTTTGCTTGCTTTGCTTGATTTTGGAGCTGAAATGACATGTGGAGGGGATGGAAAAGCTCTGTTGCTGCTCTTAAATAATTCCCTGTGTAGATGGGCTTCTTCTGGAATGTGAATGGGCTTTCCAGATCTAGCTAAATCCACTTCCAGCTCCATGCTGCTGCTTGGCCTGGGGTCAGGACGTTTGGGAGGGGAGGTACCACAGGGCAGCTCCATCCCAAAATTCCAACCTCCATCCCTGCAATGTTTGTGGCCAGAGCTGGACAGGAGTACCTGGGGAGCATCAACCAGAACATCTCAGAGGACACTGACCCAGCCTCCATCCTCCTGCTGTGGCATTTATTGATTAGCCAGAACAAAAAATGGTTGTTTGCAGAAGGTTGAGCTGTGCTGGGGGTGCCAACACCTCCCACCCTGTCTCCCCACACGAGGCAGACCCTCTTGACCTGAGCATGGATCCAGCACCCTCTGGAATGTCCCTGCTTCTCCCCAGTGCCCCGTTTCCCACCCTGGTGCTGCCAGGGATGTCGCTGCTGGCCGTGCCACCAGCACGTGCTGCCCGCGGGGCACGGAGCAGCCCCCAGGGAAGGGACAGCAGTCCCCAGGGAAGGGACAGCACGTCCCCTGCCCCAGCCCAGGGTGCGGGGAGTCTGCAGGATGCTGGGAGCCACTGGGTGTCAGTAGCATCCCACTTCCCTGCCGTGGAGTCGGGAGGATGAGTTTTCCTCCATGGAGAGCAGCTCCATCCCCTCGGACAGCAGCTCCATCCCCTCGGGAGCAGCTCCATCCCTCCAGGAGCAGCTCCATTCCTCCAGGGGTGCAGCTCCATCCCCGTGGACAGCATCTCCATCCCTCTGGACAGCACCTCCATCCCTCCAGGGATCAGTTCCATCCCTCCAGGGATCAGTTCCATCCCTCCAGGAGAAGCTCCATCCCCCCGGACAGCAGCTCCATTCCCTCTGGAGCAGCTCCATCCCCTCGGGATAAGCTCCATCCCTCCAGGGATCAGCTCCATCCCCCCGGGGTGCAGCTCCCGCCCTCAGAGGCAGCTCCTGCAGCCAGGGCAGGATGGCACCGGCCCCATCCCTGCTGCTGCTGGTTGTTGGCTGGGTTTTCCCACCCCTGAGCTCCAGGGAGGGATGGCTCCAGGCCAGGAGCAGGGGGATACCCCGTGGAGCCTCAAATCCTTGTCAGGGATTGAGTGCTCGTCCTGCATGCTGTGGCCAAGGTGGCTCCTTCTCATAAATGCTGCCAGAAAAAGAGATTTTCTCCAAGTCACGTCTCAGGCTCAGCTCTGAAGCTGTCCCTGCACTGTCTGTGTCACCCCACAGCCCTCCTCACCCCAGCCTGAAGGTGAGCACCCATGAGGTGCTGCTGGCTGCTCATTTTCTGCTCATGTTGTTATTTTATTTTTCCCCAGCCTTTAAAAGTTACTAAAATGAAGATTTTTTTGTTGTTGTTGTTTTTGTTTGTTTGTTTGTTTGGTTGGTTGGGTTTTTTTTAGGCACATATCCCATGTGGGGTGACATTTCTGGCTCAGACCAGAAGGAATGCAAAGCCCTGTGTCCCAGGACAGCCAGTGAATCCAGAAGCCCAGCACCATGGAGAGCTGGCTGTAGCTGCCCACCCTCACTCCCAGCCCAGATCTGACCCCCTGCCTCCTGTTGAGTGAAAACCTGGCTGAAGAGCTGCTCCTGCTGCAGGTAGAGTCCTTCAGCTCCTCCTGGTGAAGATGTTCCACCTGCTGTTAATTCACCTTGAAGTGAGGCTGTCTCCGAGCCTGCAGCTCTGTCTCTCATCACCAAGAGCAGATCTGCTCGTTCCCTCTCTCCCCGTGGCTCTCATGGCCTCCTGCACCCACCAGGCTGCCCAGGGATGAAGGATCTCTCTCCTGGGTGCACAAAAACATCAGGGGACATGCCTGAGGTCGCCAAAACAATGCTGGTCCCTGCTGCTGGGTGCAGGTTGTGCAGGGTGTGGGGTCTCCTGACTCACCTGCTCGTGGCTGGTGGGATTTCCCTGAGCATTCCCTCCCTGGATGCATTTCCTTCATCAGAGCTGCGGCTCACCCCAAGCCAGGAGGGGAAGTGGAGTTTAAATCCAGAGCAGAGAGTGAGGAACCCCCATCTCGTGCTGCTGTCAGCGGGTCCCCGCCTTGCCCACGGCTCCTGGGATGGAAGTGCCCATTCCTGCTGCCCAGTAATTGCTGTGGAATGCACTTTCCAGGCCATTATTGCCTGGCTGCGGGCACTCAGCTCGGAGTTAATGGTGTAATGGGAGCTCTGCTGGGAGCGGGACAAGCCCTGGATTAAAGGCTGTGGGGTTAACTCTGGGGCGAGGGGAAGGGAAGGGCTAAAAGCCCCGTTTGGAGCTGCTGCAGCTGCTCTCCTGCAGCCAAATCCTCTTCACCAGCCCAGAGCTGTTTGTGCCTCCCCACAGTGGGGGGAAAAGAGCAGGGTGAGGGGCTGGGCTGGCAGAGGAGGAAGGGTCTGACCCTCAGCTGCTCCTCTGCTGCTGCAGGGCAGAGTTTCCCCACCCCTGGGAGGGATGGCTCCAGGCCAGGAGCAGTGGGATACCCCGTGGAGCCTCAAATCCTTGTCAGGGATTGAGTGCTCGTCCTGCCTGCTGTGGCCAAGGTGGCTCCTTCTCATAAATGCTGCCAGAAAAAGAGATTTTCTCCAAGTCATCTCTGAAGCTGTCCCTGCACTGTCTGTGTCATCCCACAGCCCTCCTCACCCCAGCCTGGGGTGCATTTCCCACCCCATGTCCCACAGTGGGGTGCAGGCAGGGCAGGAATGTCCAAAGATATCCACACAAGTGTTTTGTGAGGGGACACCACTGGTGTCAGCAAAGCCTGGGCTGCTGGGTCTGTGCCCTGCAAAGCCCAGCTTAGCTGGGACAGCCCCAGCCCCCAGTGCCCTGCCAGGCTCAGCATCCCCCGGGTGCAGAGCAGAGCATCCCCTGCTCAACACCAGGCACCAAAGGAGGCTTCCCTGCCCACACGAGGAGCTTCAGATGTCTTTAATTTTTTTTAATAGCTCATTTACAGACCCTAATCCTCCAATTTTTAGGCACTTTTCAAATAACACACAAGCAAAATTGAAGGAAAGTCCTCCAGTTTTTATCAGAAACCCTGAGACAGGACAAATTAAAAGAGCATTTCCTCTAATAACCTTTGCCTCACACAATAACTCCTCACTCAGCCTCCATTGATGCCTGTCTGCTGCAGTTATCAGCAAGAAGAGCTGGCATCCCACTGAGGGATGTGGCTTTTGCAGCTGCAGGGCGGGATTTAGGATGGGTTTAGGGTGGATTTAGGATGGACACAGCTCCAGTGAATACCTTGAGGTGCTGGAGGCTGCGGGGTCAGGCAGCTCCCAGCCTGGTGCTGACTCCCAGGGGTGGTTTCACCCCTTCCTGCCCCTCTCCTGCCTCATCTGGACACGAGCAGGGCGTGTTCCTGGTGCTCCTTCTCCAGGAGAACCTGGGATTTCTTGGAGCCTTCAAATCCTGCAGGGAGCTCACAGCCCTGGGTGTCCCTGCCTTGGGCAGTGGGGAGGAAGGAAGTGCAAGAGTTAAAACCAGCACAGTGATGTAGGACAGAGAAAAACTTTTCCTCTTTCCCTTCAAAGGCTTTCTCCTTCCCCAGGATGACAGAATTCCACACAAGTGTTTTCAAATTCGGGTTTATTTTGCAGCAGCAGAGTGGTTTTAAGTTTAGCTGTGACTGAAACACTCTCCAGTTCTGGCCAAGTGGATCTGTGGCCTGGAGGCAATTTGCTGAACTTGGAGTGATTCTTGTTCAGAGATGCAGAGCTGTGGTTTGATGCCCCCATCCCACACCAGCCTGGTGGGGAGCAGCCCAGAGAACAAACTGTTGATGAAAGAAGAGCTCCCTGCACCCCTCAGCTCCTCATTTCTGGCCTTTGTACTCCCCCCTTCTGTTTGCTTCACTTAAGCAGCTTCAACAGCCAGAATTGTAAATTCTTGGTGGGCTTCTTTTTTTCCTCCTAGCCCAGAATTTCATTGTTTTTCTGGAAATAACTCTTTTTCTCTGCTGTGCTTTCTGTTTTCATCTCTTTCCTGTTCAAGTCAGCAGTCCCTCTCCTTGTGAATCTGCTCTCCCCTGAGACATTCCTGATTTTTGATCTCCTTTTCCATACTCCTAGCAGCCTTTCTTTCCTCATTCCCAGCCTTTTACATTTATTTTCGTTGAGATCTCTGGGTGAGGTGCTGCCTCCCTTACCCCACCCTTATCTTGGCACCAAGACTGAGAACCAGAGAAGTTTTCTCTGGGATGGAAGGATGGAGTCCCAGGCTCTCAAGGAGGCTGTGCCCTCCTGGAATTAAATATCTGGGTGGTGGAGCTGCCCCTTTGAGCCCTTTTAAGTGTTTTTGCTTTCCCTTTTTCTTGTCCCTCCCCTGATTTTTATTTGTGGACCTCGTTTCTCCGTTTAACCTCGGGGCCTGCACGGCTCCTAAGAAAGATGCTCTCACTTCATTAAGAGATAATGGAAGCTGTCAGAGGTTTGAAGGATTGCACTCGTGATGGGAGCAGGAGGGGGAAGAAATATATTCACAGCAAAGTTACATTTTCATGTAAATTGTTTAAAGATTTAAATGGTTTCTATTAGGAAGGGTCACTGGGGCTGTGCAGAGGCCTAAATTAGTCCTTCTGTGCAGAACTATAATATTGTCTAGAAATGAAAAGGAATAAAGAAAGCTGTTAAATTTTTTTTCTCCCACTCTTTCATTTCAGCCCACATTTTTTCTCCCTCTGCCTTTCCAGCAGCCTTCCCCTGATTTTCTTTCAGTCTTGGGTCTTCCTTTCTCACCTTGAGGCTGGACTTGGCAATTTTGCTGTGAGCTGGCCCTGCCTAAGCTGAGCTCTGCCCAGGCAGCCCCAGCCTGCAGTCCCCAAACACCTCCTCACAAAATGCAAATGCTCTGTTTGGGGTTTCCAGGCACACAGATGCCCCAGAGGGTGATCAGTTAATTTGTTAAAGACTGTCCCAAGTGGGTTGTTGGTTCTCCTGCTGACATGTTAGGTGGAGTCACTGCTCTGTTCCTGTGCTGGTTGGTAATTCATCCACAAACACATCTTCACCTGAACTATCACAAGACAGAAATTTGCTGGGGTGGTCACAGCCCAACGTGCATTGTAAATGCAGGGCCACTGATGAAGGAAGGAATGATGAGGAGGACTCCATGCTGTCAGAAGGATAATTTATTACTTTATGATACTATATTTATATTTATTACTATACGATATTATATTTATTACTATACTATATTACTATTTATTACTATACTACATTATATTTATTACTATATTATACTATATACTATATTAAAGAATACTATGCTATACTAAAGAATACAGAAAGGATACTTACTGAATGCTAAAAGATAATAATGAAAACTCGTGACTCTCTCCAGAGTCCCAACACAGCCTGGCCCTGATTGGCCAAAGAGTGAAAACAACTCACAGCAGAATCCAATGGAACAATCACCTTGGGTAAACAATCTCCAAACACAGCACAACACACAGGAGAAGCAAATGAGATAAGAATTGTTTTCCTGTTCTCTGAGGTCTCTCACTGCCTTTCAGCTTTCCAGGAGAGAACCCTGGGTGAAGGAATCATGTTCAGAGAATGTGAATGCCACACGCGTGCCTTTGCACACACCAGGGCCCTGTGAATGAGGTGGCACCTCTGGGGACAGGGCTCTCCTCTCCCTTTGGATCCCAGCCCTGCTCCAGGCCCAGCCTGGCTCCAAAGGGATGCTGCTGGCTGGGGAGAAGGGGATTTGCCTTCCCCTGGGTGCCCTGGCTATTAGCAGGGGGCATTTGTGATATCTCTGCTGGCTTTGCACACACGTGTGTCAGGAAAATTAACCCACAAACACCAGAGGTTTATGTCCAAAAAGGAGACAGAGGAGTCCTGGAACTTGATTTAAATAAAGGGAGAGGCCATGGGGCATTTCCCATGGAGTCTTTGATTTTTGGAGGATGCAGCCTCCTTTTTATCCCAATTTCCCAGCTGCATTTCCCTCTCTCTTTCCCCATTGGCTGAGGTACTTGAGAGGCACAGACTTCCCAAAACACCAAATACATAACACCCCCTTCTAATATATACCCCCCCTTTTTTTTTTCTTTTCCTGTGTCAATCAGTGGAATTCCTCTGGAATTTATGGTTCTTTCATCTCTCAGTATCTAACTTTATTTCTCAGCACCCACAGTTTGTTTGGAAAGACAAATCTCCCTCATTCCTTTCATGTGGGACTGTGTTTGTCCTCCAAAGGCTCCTTGAGAGGTAGTTTCACCTGCAAACCTGTGAGGAGAGATCTGAGGGTGCCTTCCCTCCCCAGTGCCCCCTTGCTCTGTCCATTCCTGAAATTTGGCGTTTCTCTGGTCCTGGCTCCCTGGAGCAGCCATGGAAGGGTTAAACCACCTGCACCCCCTGCATTCCCACCAGGGCCACAGGCCAGAGGAATGACAGAGCTTTTGGGCAATCACTGATTTAATTTACAAGGAGCTGGACAGACTTCTCCCCTCGGAGGGCAGGAGCAGAGCAGGAGGCAGGGAGAGGTGTGTGCTGTGTCCTCCAGCAATCCTTGGGAGCCTGCCCTGATCTCTGGGCTGTAAAACCTCCTAAACTCCCCAGCACGCTGCTTTCAGCAGAGTTCAGCCCCCTGGCTCATCCCTCCCATGCAGAACAGCAGAGATCAAATTCATCTGGCAGCTCTGGAGGCTCAGCTCCAATTAGGGGAGGTGAGGAGCTGATTGCTCTTCACACACAGGCAGCAGGCACCGTGGAGACCTCTCAGGGGTGGGAGGTCTTTGGGGATTAGCAGGAGGGAGAGGGGTTTGCATGCAGATCACTGGGAAGGCAGCAGAAGCAGAGGCTAAAAAGCTGTGGCTGCGAGGATGAAACTCCCTCTCTGCTGGGTTCTGAAGGATTTTGGCAAAGCTGGGCCGGCCTGCTGGTGGAGTAACAGGTCTCTTGATCTTGGGAAAGAAAGGAAAGGAAAGATGCCTTTTGCAGTTTGAAGGAGCCTGCCTTTCAGGAAGGGCAAATGCAGAATCCTGAGCAGGTTTCGAGGCAGTCATAGAGCACACCCCAAATACCCACCCCAAATGCCAGCATTGCCATGAAAAAGGCATCTTGGCTGTTTCTGGGGTAGAGAGACTGCTCAGGATCTCCTGGTCATCAACCTGAAATTCCCCTCAGTGAGACAAAACATCCTCCCCTTCCTGAGCAGGTCTGGCTTCTCACTCAGCTCCTCACCCCTGCTCCTCAGAATTTCAGTGTGTCCCACAGATTTGTTCTTTTCATGGTGAAGGATCCTCTAATTCCAGCTGAAGGATGTCCTTGGGCTTTTATCTCCATCCCTTCACCTGCCAGCCTCAAATAACTCTTTTTTCTGTTGCTCCAAGTGTTCCTCTCTCAGCTCCCTGGTCAGGCAGCAGCTCCATCCCTTCCCTGTGCACTCCACCTCGTGCCAAACCCTTGCAGGTCCTCAAGGAGGGATCTTCACCCCAGCATTGTCCCACCTGTGCTGGTTTCAGTCAATCTCTGTTGAGTGTGGTTGGTTCGGGACTGCAAACACAGCTTTTCTCTAAAGGGAACATTTCCCCTGGCACCTTCTGCTCTGGAATTTGCCTTTTCCAGAGCCACATTACATCAGAGATTTATGAGGGGCAGGTTCATCCCTGCCTTTCCCTTTTTTGTTTCCACTGTCTGAGCTCCCAGCTCAGAGCAAAGCTCCTTTCACAGGAGATTCTCTACAACTGCTGTTCCTCAAGGTCACCCAATTTCTCCCACAGGAGAAATAGATTCCCTCCAGCTTTGGGGAATCAGCAATCTTCCCAAAGCCAATCTGTCTCTCCATGCCAAATCCATCAACAGAGGTGCCAAAGAGACGGGTCCCTGGGCCATTGTTTGAGGAGTTCCATGTGTGCTGGTGGAATCCCTCCCCTGCACTGCAGGGCCCACATGGATCAGCTGTCCCAGGTCTTCATGCCTGGAAGAGCTGGTCCCCTTTTCCAAGCAGGGTGCCAGGCAGTGTCACCAGGCTTGCACTGATCAGTTCAAGGCCTACCAGAGAAATCCCATTTCCATCCCAGGAGCAGCAGCCCTGAGTTCCTGTCACCAGCTCTCCCAAGGTGGTTTTGCTCCTGGGCTTCTCAGGGGAGGGAATTTTTGGCAGATCCTTCAGGCCCTCTCCCATTTTTGGCTTCTTACTGCAGGGCGTGGCCTTGTGGCCATTGGGGGATGTGATTGAACAGCACATGACCCATCCTTTACAAAAGCTTATTATTTTAGACTCTGTTCTGTGTGCTCCTCCAAAAGTGGCTGGAAATGGAAGCGAACTCCTGAGGTCAGGAGAAATGCTCTTTAGCTGTCACGACTGCTCTGCCCCACTTCCCTGAGCGTGGGAGCTGTGTTTGGTAAATCCAGGCATATGGTCCCACTCCCAGCTTGCTGGATGCAGGACAAGTCCTCGTTGCCACCTTGGTAATTTCATGTGCTAATTCATCCCAAATAGCCCCAGCTACTGACCTGCTTTAATACCTCCTTGCACTTCACTGAAATGGCATCAACTTCTGATCACTGGCCCCATGTTTATTTTCTAGGTCAACCTCTTCTGTAATGTCTTCACATTCCCTGAAATCCTACTAAAATAGCCTCGTGTCGTCCTGGATCAGTAACCATTTGGAGACAAAGTCTGTTTATTATCGTGCTCAGGAATAAGTGGTGCCTGCAATAAGCAACATTTGCTCTGCAATCTGTGCCTCAAAAATTAAAGCCTCCATGATGACTCAGTCCCAGTCTGACTGGGGAGATCTAAACTCAGGCTTCAGCACGACCTACAAATTCCTCGCAGAGTTCTTTCCCCAAACAACTTTTATTTTCAGCAGCCTGGCCCATCTTTTTCCTCTGGTTTCTCCTTGCCAGAGTCGGATTCCAGTAATCTGATGCCAATCCCTGTGTGTGGAGGCAGGAATGATGATTATGTGATATCTCCAGGTCCCTCTGCTTCTCCCAGAGCTCTCCTGAGATTTGTCAGCCTTAATGTCAGCACTCAACACCCAAAGCTAACCAGGGGAGAATTTGCTCTCTGGAAATAGCTCAGCGTCCTCAGACCTTTCTGGTGGCATCAGGCCTTGAGCCTGTTGGATTGCAGGAGCAGCCTCTGGCAATCACTCAGACCTCCCTTGGGATCCCTGCAGCCTGAGGCTGGAACCTGCAATCAATTCCTGTGGGATTCTGCCTCTGTAACTGTCCCAAGGGAAAGGACCATCAACAGCTTTTAGCTTAAATTCTTCTTTTTTCTTCTGTTTTTCCTTGCAGACCCCACAGCCTTCTGCTCTTTGGTCCCAAATATGCAGCAGGTTTAGCATTTCTTCCTACAAGTTCCCCCTCACTGACACCTGCCTGTTCCCAAGGTTCTGCAGGACTGGTTTCCCCCCCATCTGCTTTTCCTCCTGTTTTTTGATCATCCCATTTTCCTTGAGCAGCATCGTATCCCTCTTTGGCTTCAAACCATTGCACTCTCCACTGTGTCTCCCTCTTCTCTGCTGAGCTGGTTTCAAACTCCCATTCAGGAGATCCTGCCAGCCTGGGGCTGGGATCTTTGGGTGTAAACACTTCCTTTGAGGAACACATCTAAGATCACATCACAGATGCCAAGCCCCCGGAATCCTGTTTATTACTAATTGACTGGTGGGGCATTTCTTCTCATTGTCACTATTTTTCCAGATTTAAGCAGTGGAAAAATCTCCCAAATTCCCTCCCAGGCACTCTCACATGAGCTCTCCTGTTTGCTTTCTCCTCCCTTTCAGGTTTTCTATTTTCCCACTTGCACTCCATGCTTGTTCCAACATCCTTTCCTCCAGCTCAGCAGCTGGAGAGGATGCTCGGGGAAGGGGCTGTGGGTGGCAGCTCAGGATGTGGAGGAGGAACTTTTCCTTTATTCCTGGCGTGCTGGGGGGGCTGAGTGAGAAGGATGGAGCCGGATGTAGAAGCTGATTTGGCTGGCAACGTGCCACAGCACCCCGAGAGCAGAAAGGACATCCCAGGTATCCAACACCACCACGTTCCCTCCTCCCACCCCCATCCCTCGGCTGCCAGCGCCTGTGAGCTCACACCACGTCTCCAGTGACCCCTGTGTCATGGAAGGACACCATCAATATTATATTTTTTGCAGACATTATCTCAGAATCAGTTCATGCCTTGTTGCAGGTCGGGCACGCGGCCGCCAGCGTGATCCTCCAGCCTTTGGCGTTGCCCGGCGCCGCTTGGGCCTCAGGAAACTTCTTCAGCTCCTCCACGGCCTCTCCGCAGAGCTGGCGGAACACCGGCAGCCTCTTCCTGGCCTTGGGGGAGCCCCTCACATCCATGGCCCCCAGCTCCGCGCGCGTGCGGGCGGCGGGGAGGCGCCGAGGGAGAGAGGAGCCGCAGTCTTCATCTGTGCTGAGGTAGCGCTGGGCCGAAGGGCGGCAGGACGCGGGGCCGTGGGGGACGTGGCTGGCGCCTGCCCTGTCCAGCGGGTGGGAGGCTGGGATGTTCCTGCAGCTCTCCAGGAAGATGTAGCGGATGTCCCTGGAGGTGTGGTAGGGGGTGCATTCCGGCAAGGACAGGCCGCGCGCTTGGCACTGGAAAGCTGGTGCCGACATCGGTGCTGGTCTTGCGTGGGGAGAAAGCACAAAGTTAGCGGGGTGGGAGGTGAGGCAGCCCGGCAGGAATTCTCAACAAACCCTCAAGTCTTTTCCCCTTGTGGAAAAAAAGTGAGAGAAGCGGAGAAAAGAATGATCAAAACGATTTTTTTCTCATTCGCTGCTCCTGTGTTGTGCCAAAGCAGAATGGAATATGGAGTTTTGTTTCCTTGGCCTTTCAGGGCCAAGCACATGTGCTTGTGTTGGTCAGCAGACAGTCACGAGATTCTGGGCAGTTGAGTTGAGTTGGGTGCTTGCACAGATTCAGTTAGATGTAATATAATATAGTGTAATACACTCTAGAATAATATAGTATAATAAAGTAATTAATTAGCCTTCTGATAAGATGGTGTCAGATGCATCACTTTCTCCCCATCGCCAGGGTTGCCCTGATTTACAATAGAAAAATACCAGATTTCCAGAATCCTCCCTCCCCTTCCCTTCTCTGAACTGACCAAGTTGCCTCCAGAACAGCAACACAACTCTACCATCAACTTTCACAGCAAAATCAAATATCCACCCAAATTAAGGCTTTGCTGTGTCTGTGTCCCGAGCTCCAGTTCAGAGTTGAGTACAGCCAGCCTGGGTGTGGGAGGGTGCTGTCAGAGGCAGACAGGTTGTCTCCATCCTTCCCAGAGCTCCCGAGGGGAATGAGTAACCACTGAATGGATTTAGGATCTGAAACTGCCTCTTTGGGGAAAGGCCGACCCTGTGCACTCCCAGCCAGCCTTCTGTGTTCTTCCATCACGACCCACTGAATATTTCAGCTCTTTCCCAGGTTTTGTACATTTGTAAAATGCAGATTCTTGGGAGGGGGGAAAAATCCCAGCCTACTCCGTGCTTTGATACCTGGCTGGAACCTCCAGAGTTGACAAAGAGAGAAGGCGACCAACCCGGTTCATGGATAATTCATCTCATGCATAACTCATGGCCACACATTTCATGGATAATTTAGGATAAGGGCTTGCAAGATCAGGACTTCACATGGAAGTGAAGGGTCTGGTCTCTCCTGAACAAAGCTGATGGCAAACTCTAGCTGTGGGACACTGAGTTTCTGCCTGTGGCAACGTGCCAGTGGCTGGGAGAGCAGGAATGGTGTGGTTCCTTGGATGTTGGCATCTCCCAACCTGGACAAACTCAGAATGCATCTGGCACCGTGTCCTGTCTCTGAGAGTGGCCAAAATTTGGTCAGTCAGAGGAGGGACAAGCATCCTAAATCCACCAGGTCTTAAAATCCTGGGGCTTGTCCAGAAATCCATGAAAAGCCCCATCCCTTGCAGCTGGAGCAGACAGAGGGATGGTGCTTCTCCTAGCAGACTGAGACAGCAGCTGGGATGTTCCTTCAGATGGGTTCAGAACCATTCACTGACCACTGGGGACCATTGGGCTGGGGGAAACTGGTGCCTCGTGCCACCCCAAAGCTCCAGGACAGGGCAGTGGCCTCAGCTCCCACAGGGTTTGGCTGCTGGAAACCCACCCAAGCCACCCTGCCTGTGCCCATGTTGGTGCCTGGCTCCATTTTCCTGCAGCTTTGGTTGGTGTCTCTAACAGGAGAAGGATGAAATTAAGCATTTTTCTCCTCATTCATTACTGCTGCTCTTTTCTCCTCTCCCAAGCCCAGTCCAGAACGGGATGGGGGATATTTTCTGGTGTGAGAACACCAGGATTTCATGCAGTGAAGGAAGAAATTTGTGCTCTTAGACTTGGGAAGTTGTTTAAACCACCAGCAGGGAAAGCAGGCAGCACCCAACTGGAGTCCAAGCCCCGAGACTCACAGGAGGTCGGATCTTAAAGCTCAACTCCCAGGCATCAAACATTTAAAGAGACCAGTGGAAGGCTGAATTATTCAAATCACCCGACGTGAAACGTTTCCCTGCAAGGAGAGGAGCGCTCTCCTTCCCCAGCTCATTGTCTCTGCGGGGTGTCAGAAATGCTAAGGCTCATCCTGCCTTCCCCATCCCCCCTGAGATACTTGGAACAAGTGAAGCACTCCCAGCTGCCAAGAAACATTGAATATTTATGAATTCCCTTAATCACAGAGGCAGGGACCATTCCAACCAGCCTCGTTTGGCGATGTTCTGGCCTTGCCTCCTGGAGAGGATCAGGACTTGCTCCCACAGGTCTTTGTCACCACCCTGGAGCTGCTCAACGGAGGCCAGGGCAGGTGGCAAAGCCCAGCAGTAGCTCCAGGGATGGAGATATTTCATTCCTGCTCCTGCACTGCCTTCTGGGATAAGAAATACAAATTAATTTGCCTTGGGAGCAGAGAAGCAGCAAGGTCTGGGGAAAGTGTTCTGACTTCCCTACTGTTTTCTCACCATCATTATCCCATTATCTCCCTGCACGTGGTGTTTGTTTCAACCTCCAGAAGAAGAGCAAGCCCAATATAGACACCAAAGCAGTGATTTTTCTCTCTATTTCTCCCTTTTTACCCTCTTTCTTCTTTTCCGTTTCCCCAGCTTACAGTAACAGAGGGAACTGGAGGAATTAATCATGAGGAAAGAATTTTTCTTTGGTCAAAATGAAATCCAAGTGGGAAGAGCAGGGGGTTCACTTTTATCTTCTTGTGCTCCAGCACACACAGAAATACATTTTTTAATTCCTCCTAAGCATTTCATATGAAAGGAAAAGTTCTTGGGTTTTTTTTTATTTCAGCTTTCTGGGTTTTTCAGTTGGGTTTTTGGGTTTTTCAGGTTTTTTTTTTTTTTAGGAGATTTTTTTGGTTTTGTTTTTGTTTAAGATACTTATTATCTTTTTTTAAGTGGCTCTGTCATGGAATGTTCAGAGACTCTGCCTGAGAAAGGTTCTGAAACCGGGTGTCTTTCATGCAGGCATTTATAAAAAACATTGTGGGTGCTCACAACCTTCCCAGGTAAGAGATTTGTCAAAGGCAAGTTACTTCCAGTCGAGTTCACTGAGCAAACATCTGGCTTTTAAACAAATTTCCAGGGAGGAAACAGGGTGAGAGGTGGCTGCTGTGGTGGAAGGCTGTGGCTGGGAACAAACCTGAGGCCTTCAAAATCCTGATTTTTTAAAAATAAAAGCTACAGTGAGGGTGGTTCCAGCCTGAGGGCTCTCCACAAGGAATGTGTGTGCAGGGAAGGCAGGAGGGTCGATGACTGGCATGAGCCAGCCCTCTCCCTGCTCCCACTCCTGAGGCCACCTGGTTTGATGGAGACATCTCTGCTCTCAGCTCTGCCCTCCCTGGAGCCAGCAGGAGCAGAGAAGCTGCTCAAATATTTATTAAAAAACCCGATGTTCTTACAAGACTCACCGAAATCCAGGATACTTCTCTGTTTGGTCCTGACAGGAGATTAATGTCTTCAGAACACTTCCACGAGGAGCTGGATGGTATCCACCCTGGCCTTGGGGATTCTGGCAGGGGTTGTGCACTGATGTTGGAACATTCCGTTGTCATGCAGAATTCTGGGCTGGTGTCACAAAGGAGCAAGGCCTGACGTCGTGTGGCACCAGTGGGAGGCTTTATCTCTGCTGAGATGCTGGGATGGGAGGGATCTGAGGGGCAGACAGGTCCCAGGATTTCCCAGCAGCTGGCTGGAGGTGTCACTGTCCCTAATCAAGGAGTGTCAGGTCCCTTGGGGAGCAGTTGTCCCATCAGATGCTGTGCTGTGGTCTGGCCACACCAAAGTGGTCACAGCTGCTGGCCACACATGTCACAGTCCCCTCTATCCCACCCCCCAAAGGACACCTGAGCACTGGTGACACGATAAAAGTGCCCACACACCGCTGTGGGATCCCTGCAAATGTGGGATTTGGGGACATTTTGGCCACTCCCCTCATTTGGAAGTTCCCCTGAGCAGAGGCTGCTTGTCCTGGGATAACTCCTGAGCGAGCAAAGATCCTTTCACACCTTGTGCTTCCAGGCTGAGTGACAAACCCTGGTCCCTCCCGTCAGCACAGAGCTCCAGAGCTCTCCTGGCTGCTGAGGGTACAGCAGAGCCTGCTGTGCTTCCGAAGGGCTCCGGCTTCCTGTCCTGAAACATTCCTCACAGCTGTTAAACAGCTTGCTGCATTAAAAGCCATGAATGAAGTGAGTCCTGCTTGTAAAGAAATAGGTTGCAGGATTTTTAGCACTCTGGGAATCGGGAGCAACAGTGCTTTGTAAATTAGATCTATTAAATGCTTAGTGATATCAAAATTTCATGCAGTGCTTTTCTTCAAAGAAATCCAAGGTGGCTCTGCTCATCAAGCACTTCTCCCTCAGACTGACCTGGCCTTCCAGAATCACTTGAGAGATCCTATTTGATCCCAAGCTAATTCCTAATGAGATTTTCTGCTTCCTGAAGGCCAGACCAGAGCCTTTTATGCAGACATTTCACAGCTTTGAAGATGTTTTTCCAAATACCAAGCATGGAGAGAATATCCTGGTCCTTGGGAGCCACGAGCCTGGGTGTGAGGGAGATGGTTCCTTCCTGCAGTGGGTGATTCCTGTTGTGACATGGATTTTGCTGAGGAGAAGGCTGGGAGGGCCCAGCTGAGTTTTGGCTTTGTGAGGGTGGTGGTTGCAGCCCTCCAGCTGTGCCTGGCAGGCACTGGATTCCCCAAATAACAGCAGGAAATGGGAATGGTGCAATCAGCATGTCCTGGTCACAACTGAGCCAAGGATCCAGGGAATGGGGCACTCGTGGTGCTGCTGGTGGGGTTTGCTGGGATTATCAGCTCTGCCTGGAGCTGCAGAGCTCCCGTGGTGCAGCACAGATCACCCTTGGCTGCTGTGGGACGGAGCCTTGGGAAGTGTTTAGAACCCACAGCAGATTTCTGAACAGCCAGCCCAGATTCTGCACTGGAGCCTCAGTTTCACATCTCTCCAAACTGGAAATAGGCGAGTGGAGGGAGAGACCCTCCCAGCTGGAGCTTCCCGTGCCCAGCCACCCCCCAGAGCTGGCAAACAGAGCCCTGCTCCTGCAGCCAGCCCTCGGTGAGGCTTTGGGATCCCCCTGGGTGCATCCCTCCTGTTTATCCCGCCTGTGCTGGTACAACAGGTCAGGTGCTGGGAAGAGGCTGCCAGAGATAATGCTCACCCTGTCATAGTAACAAGATCATCAGAAGGAAAACTGGGGAGATAATAAACTGGCAGGAAAGCTGGAGAGTGAGAAACAAAAGAGGAACAGAGAAGAAGTGACAATGTTATCTTTGTTTAATGCTCCTCTGAGTCACCATTAGTTATTTAAGATATTCATCTGCCAGCTCCCAGCCCTGGCAAATTAAGAGATCCAACGGTGCTGGGGTTTTTTTCATTGCCAAACAAGTTGCTGTGTCCCAAAGGGAGAGGGATTTTCCAGGAATGATGGATCCACCGTGGTGCAGCCTGCTTTGGGAGCCAGGAGGAGGCAGTGCCACATGGGAGCACACGGGATTTCTCCTGGGCCTGAATATTCCCCTGGTGGAGTCACAGGGGCTGTGACACAAGGACAGGAAGGATAAGGAGAGCAGCAAGAGCCCATTCCTACAGCTGGAATCCAGATGCTGCATGGACAAAGCACAGGGCTGGCAGCATCCTTTGGAAAGAGGCTGCAAAGTGGGGGAAAACAGCTCAGGTGTGACCAGCAGAGATGGTGCTGTGGGAACTGAGGGGTGACAAGATGTTGTCACAGAGAGCACCAAACCCAGCCCCTCACTCACCTGGGCCAGGTGACACCTCTGAGCCACCTCAGCTCTCCTGCACTCCCAGACAGGGATCCCCGAGCCCAGTGGAGACACCCAGGCGTGCAGCACCATGTGTGCACCCACACGTGTGTGTTTGGAGAGGCCTCTTCCCTCTCCTTTTGCTCCTGTCAATTAACCCAGCATCCAGGAGAGCAGCAAGAACATGAATTTAACATATGGGCCCAAAATAGTGCAGACAGTGTTTCCCTCAGGGGCTTTGCAGGGAGAGAGGAGGCACCTGGCAGGAGAAGTGCTGAAGAGGGAGGGAAGAAAGGAGTCACGACTGCCCAGCTTCCCTTGATTCATGCCTGTGGCAGAGGAGGGGGTAAAAAAGGGTGACAGGAGGTTCAGAGAGCCCTGGCTGGGTGAGGTTTCCCCTTGCAGAGGGGCAGCTCGGCAGGGCACGTGTGGCAGCACTTGGAGCAGATCTCCCTCCAGGAAAACCAGAGGTCTGCAAACTGGTGAGGCGTGGGATTAAATAAATTAATGAGCTGAGGAAGGTGGATAGGAACACTCATCTGGCTGGTTAAAAAAAACCCAAACCACGAGAACTGAGGATTTATGGCAGGGGTCAAAGGCTCCCAGTCCTTCCTGGATCCAGGCTGAAAGCTCCATGGGCTGCACATCCATTGCCAGCATGAAGGAGCAGGACAAAAATGATCCCAACCAAATTAGCAGCACAGCATCCAGGCGGGCTGCACAGATAATTTTAAAATGTTAAACAACAGCTTTAGCATTGTCAGGGGTTTCTGCTGGAGCCAAAACAGAGCAGGGGAAGATGTGAAGGATCAGATGGGGGATGACAACATAACCCAGTTGTCAGTGGCTGATTTGCGCCCTGTGGAGCTCCTGCTGGATGATCTGCTGGCTGGCACCATGTTGGCTCGTGCCATTCCAGCAGGAGCTTCCCCACCCTGGTGAAGAGGCTCAGATCCATCCCTGTCCCCACAGCAGCCTGGCTGGCACTGGGCTCAGCAGTTCCCTTGTGCAGGCCCCAAAAAAACAATGAAACCTCAAGTGGCACCTCTTCCTTGGCTGGAAAATGACGTGAGAGCTGCAGAGAGGTTTTAGTGAGGCCATGGTGGGCTCAGTGCCACTTGGCATGGACGGGGTCTTCCTGCTTGCCCCATGGCCACCTGCCCCCCCAGCCCATCTGACACACATCTGCTGTCAAACATCTGCTGGCCCTAATGACTCTGCCCGGCCCTAATGACTCATTAGGGCCCTGCTGGGGGCGGTGACCTGGGCTGCAAGGCACCGGAGCCCATCGCCAATCTGCCAGCCCAGCTGTCACCCCCGGGCACAGCGAGGCCACCAAAGCCCTCCTGCCACCACACACGAGGCTCTTGCAGCTGCAAACCCCTCCAAGAGGAGCCAACAGCTCCCTGGGGGTGTTTTTGGAAAAGGTTTTGGAGACTTCACTTGGCAAAGCCCCAGCCTTTTGTGCAGTGGAAAGAACCAAGCATAAAAACCGTGATGTCCCCTACTTTTATTTTATGTGTTTGTTTTATTTGGGGTGTTTATTTTCGAGGAGATTACCAGTAAATTTAATGTCAATACAGTTAATCCCCATATATATTTATTGAGGGCAATTAGCTGGCGTTTCTATTAAATATACACAATAGAGAGGTGGATATACAGTTTATACAGTATAATTAGATATATACACACACATAAACAGATGCATAACTCTGTCTGCAGCGTGTATGGGTGAGGAAGGACCAGGGTAATGTGCCATGACAATATTTATCTCACACCATATTTATACCCTGAGAGCTGGAGAAGCACAGAGGGGCTCCACAGAAACAGCCACAAGCAGAGCAAGTGTGGGAGGGAGATGGAGGCAGTGCCAGGGGGATTTTGGGGGAAGAAAAGGGGTCTGGGTCAGCAGCAAGGGCAGACTGAGTCATTTAGAGGGTCCAGACCAGAGGGCAGGAGCTGCTGATGTGGAGCAAGGGGCACAGGAGGTGCTTTGGGTGCATTTCCCCACTTTGCTCGTGGTGTTTCTGAGCATTTTGCTGTGACGGATAAATTCTCTTTGCTGTGATGGATAAATTCCTGTTGCTGTGGTGGATAAATTCTTGTTGCAGTGGTGGATAAATTCCTGTTGGATGTCCTGTAAACCCTGTGTGTGAGCAGGCACAGGGTGGAGGAGCCCTCCTGCCCCTTGCCTGGTGCCGGAGCATCCCTGGAGTGCAGCACCAGCCCCAGCAATGGGCAGGAAATCCTGGAGCCCTTCAGCACAGCCCCAGTCCAGTCTGGGTGCAGGTGTGGGAGCAGATGTTGGAGGGAAAGGCAATCTCTGAAAAGCAAAAGCTGCCAATCTCCCTTGGCTTTTTCTCCAATATTCTTCCCCGGGTGAAACCCTGCCCTGCTCCAGCTGGAGTCTCAGTGGCTGGGGATGTGTGGTGGGGAAGTGGTTGGACGATTTTCTCCTCCAGCCTGGCAGCTGCCCTCTGTTTGGAGTGTCCACCAGCCTCTCCAGAGCAGAGAGGCTGAGGGAGATTTGGCATTTCATGGTCCTGCAGCTCTCAGGTCCTCTGGAAGCACAGGACAGCAGCTCGGTGAGGAGAATTTCCTTCATTTCCCACCCCTCCTTGAGAAGTGCCATGAGATGTGGAGTCAGACAGCATTTCTAACCTCATCCCACCAGGAAGAAAAGACACTTTGGAGATGGTTTGAGACAGATTTTTAAACTCAGAAAAATCTTACCCCTGTGGAAATTTTCACACCCTTATCCCAGCTCCAGAACGGGTACAAGTGTTTGAGCAACGTGCCTCTCCCCAAAAGTCCACCCCTTACCTGGCTACAGCCAAGCCTGGCACTCTGCAAGCCTGCAAAAGCCTGCAGCATTTGTTAAACATCCAAATTATAGTTTATAATTATAGTTTACTAGCAGGAATAAAAACGAACACTGTTATTTCCCCTGTTCAGCCTCCCCAGCAGCCGTTCCCACTCGTGCTGGAGCTGCTCAGCTGAGCAATGGGAGCTGCTCATGGGTGTGCTCCAACCCCATCACCCCAAACCCTGTGAGAGCAAAGAGCCTCCCTCTCTCTGCATCCAGAACCTGTGGCCCATCCCAGACTCAGTCTGAGGGCTGACCCTTTCCTGCTTTAAAAACAAAGTAAATTTATTCCTTTTTGTCCTCCTTCCACCTGTTCCTTCTTGGCTGCAGCCAGCCTGGTTTTCAATCACCAGGAGCTCTCACTGTGGGCTGCACAGGCAGTGTTAAAATCCTGCCTGCAGCTACTCCTGGTGCGAAGCTGCCTCCAAAACACTCCCAGAGTCCTCAACATTCCTCCTTCCCTTTGAGCTTCTCCAGCACTGTCCCAAAGATAAATGAGTGGCTGAGTGCTGGCATCACTTTTCTCCCCTCAGCTCCATATCCTGCTCCTCCAGGGCAAGGAATGAAACCTCCTCCTCCTCCTCTTCCTCCTCCTCCTCCTCCTCCTCCTCCCTCCCAGTTCTGCTCAGGGAGTTTGATTCCCAGCCACTATTTCTGGCTATTGATTCCTGCACTCCTCACTGCAGGGGGAAGTGACCTGTAACCAGAGCAGCAGTGCTGGGTTTATCAATCTCCTTAAGATAATTGGGAACACGGGAAGGTGGAGAAGGGAATAAATGGTGGGAGTGAGAAGAGTTTGTTTACCACTCGGTGGGGAAAAGCAGAGCCAGCCAGGGAAGCTCTGCATTTCATCATGGCAAGCCTGGAGGAGCTGGCTTTGGATTCTAGATCAGGATTTGGGAATATCTGTCCTGGATTCCTGTCCCGTTGGGATCAGATGCCGACTCTTGCCTTAGAAAGGTCTCCTTGCCTTGGAGAAGACATGCAAGCCCAGCCTGGGGATGGAGAGGTTGGATAAGAATTGTTGTGACCAGTAATGGATCCAAAACACAATCAATTCATTTTTCAGGCAGAGCCTGGGTTTGGAAGGGTTGGGTAAGAATCTTCGTGACCATTAACAGATCCAAAACACAATAAATCCCCTTTTCAGGCAGATCCCATCCCCACAGCCCAAAGCAGCCCCTCTCCCAGTGCCCTGCTGAGGAAAGCACTGCTTGGCATGCTCAGAAGCAGCCCCAGAGGAATAATTATCATTTTGGCCTCTTTGCTATTGAGATGTTGCCTGTAATTAACTCCCACCCTGGGAGCCAGACCCCTCCTGGGAGCAGGGCTGGGTCTGGGACTGGCTGGGATCAGTGCAGGGTTCAGTTCCACGGATCTCCCCCAAATTGTGGTTTAATTGCTGTAAGCAAACTCGGCAATCTGAGGGTGATTAGATGCCCCAGTGCTGCCAGAACAAACCCCCAGCTCCCATCAGCATCCTGGGGGCAGCAGGTCACCTGTAGGTGTGTTCAAAGCCCTCGTGGTGCCCTTGCACAAACAGATTTCGAGAGTGCACGAGGTGGCTGGCAACAGAGAGTTAAAAATGAGAATTAAACCCACATCTCCTCAAGGCTAAGACAGGGCCTTACCCCCAAATAATCACTTTGCTGCTCCTCCATGACCTCTCTGCGATGCAAATAGCTTTGCAGTGGAAGGGCTAATTCATTCTCACAGCTAAAAATGATCATTGCTGCGAGAAAGTGTTCTGGGCGTGCATCCTTTGCGCAGCAAATAGCAGTATTAACAGGTTCATTTTCTCCCAGCAATGCTATCAAAAGCTCTTTAAGCTGCTTCCAGCACACAGCACAGACGCAGCAGCCTGCAAAAGGGGTGGGAGATGTGATTGCAGGCAGACCTCCCGCCTCAGCCTGCAAAACCAGCCCAGCCCCGTGCTGGGAGCATCCAGGAGAGTCCCTGTCCCCTCCTGAGGTGCCCCTGTCCCAGGGATGGCTCCACTTATGGCTTCCCCATATTTGGGGAATTTCTGCTTTTCTGGAGACCAGCAGGCAGCATTGGGAATGGGCTGGGTTCCCTGGACAGGACAGTTCCATGTCCTCCTCCCCCAGCTGATTTTGGGGTTGTTGGGCATCGTGGTTTGCCTGCACTCAGTTGTCACCTGCTGCTAATTGGTGTGGTTAATTGGTGTGGTCCCAGGTCTAAACATCACATCCCACCTCGGTATCTCCAAGCTCTGGATGGAGGCAGGGTGTAAATCTTTATCTCCTGCACTTTTCCTGGAATAGGAAGGAAAAAGTTAGATGAATCCCTGAAATTATTGGATGGATCACTGCCAAAAACTGGGAGGGAAACATGAGCAGCTGTGTTTATCCAGGTACAGCTACAGGTGCTGTAACTCAGGTGTGGCTGTGGTGCTCCAGCTCAGGCAGGTTTGGGGATTGTGTGATAGATTTGATTTGGGGCTAATTCCAGCTGCTTTTTAGACATCTTCCCAGGGACTCCCTGACTTTTGTGCAATGCCAAGCTCTTGAGAAGCACAGAGCAGTTTGGGTTGGAAGGGATCTAAAAAGGTGCTCAAGGCCAACCCTCCAGCACTGAGCAGAGACATCTTCACCAAGACCAGGTTGCTAGAGCCCTATCCAACATGGCCTTGAATATTTTTAGGGATGGAGCATCCACAGCCTGTCTGGGCAATAAAAAAAAAATGCTTTCCTTAGATCTAATCTCGATTTCGGCCTTGAATATTTTCAAGGATGGAGCATCCACCACCTCTCTGGGCAATAAAAAAATTTCAGGAAGGGACCATCCACCACCTCTCTGGGCAATAAAAAAATTTCAAGGATGGAGTATTCGCCATCTCTCTGGGCAATAAAAAAATTTCAAGGATGGAGCATCCAACACCTTTCTGGGCAATAAAAAATGCTTACCTCAGATCTAACCTCGATTTCCAATTTAATTTAAAGCCATGCAGAGGTATATTCCATTACAGGATGGCACGTTAGGGGTTCGAGGCAGGGAGATGAGGGTTTGCAGCAGGAGGGGGCACTGGGCTGAGCATTCCCAGAGCCCAGGGATGTGCTGGAAGCAGCGGCTGGCTCTGAGCAAACGCTCTCCAAAGGTCGGCAGCGCTGCTCCCTTCGCGGGAAAGCCCACACGCCTTCCCCATGACAACCTGTTACACGCTCCAAAGAGAAACAATATTGCTCTTTTTTTTTTTTCCATTAATTCCTGGGTTGCCTCTTGCGTTCAGCGGAGTTGCTGCTTCTGCCTCCTCAAATCCAAATCGAGGCATTTTGGGGAGATGGGAATTGGTGTTGAGCCCGTGGTGCTGTGTCAGGAGATGCTGGGCAGAGCTTGGCTGAGTTTTCTTGGCATTGCTGGGCAGGAGCAGAAATGGGGAGAATGGAAAAGCTGGGATCAGATAAATCTCTTGCTCCAATTTTATACCACAGTGATGCAATTGTCAGGAAAATTAATGCACAAACACCAGAGGTTTATATCCAAAAAGGAGACAGAGGAGTCCTGGAACTTGATTCAAATAAAGGGAGAGGCCATGGGGCATTCCTCTGGGGTCTCTCCAATTTTTGGAGGACGCAACCTCCTTTTTATCCCAATTTCCCAGCCACATTTCCCTCTCCCTTACCTCATTGGCTGAGGTACTTGAGAGGTACAGACTTCCCAAAACACCAAATACATCCCCTTCTAATATATACACCCCCCACACACAGAGCTTTTATTTTCCTGTGTCAATTAGTGGAATTCCTATGGAATTTATGGTTCTTCCCACTGTTTCTTTCATCTCTCAGTATCCAATTTTATTTCTCAGCAGACCCACAGTTTACTTGTAAAGACAAATTTCTCTCATTCCTTTCACAACCCCGGAGTAACCTGGCAAGAAAGCAGGAGCTGCAATTCTATGGGAAAATTGGGTAAAAGAAGGATTATGGAGAATTGAGTCACAACGAGGATGGAGATGTCCCTCTGTCCTCCACAGTGTCCACCTGGCACAAGGAGCAGCTCCAAGGCAGGAAAAGGAGCCCAGCACCATCCTGGGGCTCTCCATGGGACAGCAGTGCCCAAACCCAGCCAGCCCCACACCCCTGGCTCCAGGGGACATTTAATTGTCCCTTATCTCAGGGACAGCCTGACCCCAGAGCATCCCAAGGAAGGGCTCGAGTCAAAACCCAGGCTGCATTCCTGGATCCATCACACGCCCCCTCAAGCACCCTGGGCACACTGCTGAGGCTTTCCACAGCAAAGCAGCACTAACAGGCCTGGCCTACTTTGCAGGGATGTTTTGAAGACAAATTTGTGATTCCCTGGGGAAAAGGGACTTGTGGAAAACCTGTTCACACACCAAAACTGGGCTTAGCCTCCCTGTTTGTAAATGACTTGCTAAGGAGGCGTCTCCAGGGAGAAACTTGCTTTTTCTTCCTTTCTTTTTTTCCCTTTTCTTTTCTATTTTTTTCCCATGAAAGAAAAAAACCCCATCAAGATAAATTCCTGGCTATCAAATCAAAAGATCTTCGGTAACCTCTTCGGCTATTAAAGTCAAATAACGATCATAATGAGCACTGCAGTTCCACTCATCTCAGAAGATAAAATAAGAAAAGCCAGGCCAATTTCTTTTTGCTTGCCAGCAGATAAGAGCCTGACCCAGATTGGCAGAGCTCAGCTGCCTCCACAGCTTTGATTTTTCTTGGGGGAAGCTCAGTTCTGGCTGGGGGACCCCAACCCTGAGCTTTCAAACCTGGTGGAGACCCAGGTGTGATGGGGAGCTCCAGCTTTGCTCTCCCCCTTTTTCTTCTCCCTGAACACAAAATCAGTTTAAAGACTAAAGGAAAGGGAAAAAATAAAGCCCTGCTCCAAGCTGTGAGCGCTGATCCCTTGGGAATTGCAGCCTGAGGTGGAGAAAAACAGCAATTAATGCTTGGGAGAGGATGAGGTTTGTGCTGTCCCTCCGCTACCTTTACATTCATTATAGTTAAAAGTAGTTTCTGCCAAGCCTGACACTTTAGTATCACAAAAAGTTCCTTTTGTCACTTTTGCCCCTTCTTTTTGGCATCCCTGTGAGGGGGTAGCAGAGATGCAATGGGCTAAAACAAAGTGATCTGATTGAGTAATGAATAAAGATTAATGAATTTTTGCTACCGTCAATGATTCTATGGTAATTGCTTTAATATAAAATTATTTTCTGCTCCAAACTATGATTAATGATACCAACGGAGTATTTGAATCATGGGCCTTGTGTTTTTGGTAAGTTCACTGATTAAATAACTAATATAATAGTTTACTCTTAATTTTTCTATGGGCAGCAATCACCCACTAATTAATTGGGGCACCAGGGTTGAGCGAATTTATTGTTTAGTGTATCAAAACTTTCATCTCTTGACTCCTCACCAACACAATTTAAAGGAGCAACAGCTTCTTTTTCACAGTTTTTTAAAAATATTTTCCACCTCAGAAAAATGTTCATTAATTATATTTTCAGGTTAGTGGGAATTGAAATGGGGAACACTCATTTTAGGGCAAGATGGAGACAGAGTGAGCAGAGTTCTGTCCCAAAGCCAAGGGGAGAAGAAGAAAAAAGGATTTTTCACCCCATTTTGGGGCAAAACCATACTATTTAGTAAATGCTTCATGTTCATTAGACCATCCTGGACAAGGGGTCCTCATTTGCACCCCAAATTCTCCACACCTGGGAACACTTTTTGCCTCCTTGGCAGCCGAGATAAATCAGCCGAGGCCTCCCCGCCTCTGCGGGGTGTTAATGAAGCGTTTAATCATTTACTGTTTCTCTTGCTCTGCCTCCTTTTTATTTCAGTTTGCAGGAATCAGAGAAACACTGGAGCGTGGCAAAAGGCAGCTATTGAACGTCTGTGTCTGTTATTTGCCCCCATGATGGGGAATTAATTGCCTTTTGATTAATGAGCCCTTCAGAGCTGGGTCTGAGCTGGGATGAAGGGAAGGAGGAGAGAGAGAAGGGAAGAAAATCAGCAGCTCTGCTCCAGCCTTGGTGTTTTCTGGGCTGCCAAGAAGGGGTTAAAGAGCCAAAATCTGGATGGGGAGAGATGGTGGGAAGGCAGAGGGAGAAATCTTAGTCCTGGCATGTGTCAGAGGAGAGAGAGAGAGAAATTGAAGCAGCAGTTTTAATTCTGTGAGTGCTTTCACGCCCCTTGAATGGAGAAGGGGAAAATTATTTAATTAAAAATATATTTACTTTTAATGCAACCATCAATATTTCCATCCGTGCTGATTGTGGAGAGGGGTTGTGTGTTTGCATGTTTAAACACTTGGGAGCTCTGCCTCTCGCTGTTATTGCTCCAGTAGCAGCCAGAGTGAGCACACCCAGAACCTGAGCACACCCAGAAACTGAGCACACCCAGAACCTGTTCACACTCAGATCCTGTGCACACCCAGAACCTGTGCACACCTAAATCCTGTTTGCACTCAGGTCCTGTTCACACTCACCTGGATCCCTGAGCACACTCAGATCCTTGTTCACACTCAGATCCTGAGCACACCCAGCTCCTGAGCACACCCAGAACCTGTTCACACTCAGATCCTGTGCACACCCAGCTCCTGTGCACACCCAGAACCTGTGCACACCTAAATCCTGTTTGCACTCAGGTCCTGTTCACACTCAGCTGGATCCCTGATCACACTCAGATCCTGTTCACACTCAGATCCTGAGCACATCCAGATCTTGTGCACACTCACAGCCTGTGCACACCCAGCTCCTGAGCACACCCAGATCTCTGAGCACACCCAAATCCCTGCTCACAGTCCCCCAGATCCCCATGCACACTCAGATCCTGTACACACCCAGATCCCTGCTCAGATCCCCGAGCACACCCACCCAGCTCCCCTGATTTCCCAGCTTTGGGGCTGGGTCCTTGGCAATTCCCAAAGAGGATTCCCATTAACAGCCTCCCACCCTCTGATGCCTCTGGATTTCAGGTCCCCCGTGGGACTTTTGCTGTCATGACCTTGCTGGGTTTCTTTGTGAGGCACCAACAAACCCTGGGGTCCCAGTGCACCCCAAAATCATCCCTGCTGTGCTCCTGGGCTGGTTGGGTGCTGCTGAGTGAGGTGCTCCAGGTGCCAGGCTGGACCAGCAGGATCATCCCCTAAACACAGGAGCTGGGAGCTGCCCCTGCTGCTGTTCCCTAAATAATTTAGACAACGAAAAATGGCAGGATTCAGGGATTCTGCCAACAACCCACCAAGAGTTGCACAGTAAAGCTCCTTCAGATCTGTATTCCTTCCCAGTGTCCAAACACTGCCCAGATCCCCATTTGTTCCTACCCTACAGGACGGATTTAAAGGATTTCTCCACAATAGCCTTTAAATCTCCTGGCTGGACGCTGCTGAGTGGTGGCACACTCTGATGAGGCTCTGCTGGCCTGGCCTCCCCCCGGGGCTGACCACACAAGGACAGAGGCTTTGTGTGAAATACGGCTCCAAAAAGGGGAAACAAAAAGTTTGGTTTGTAGAGGAAACAAATTGCCTTTGTCAGTGTGACCTTGAAGCTCAGCCACCAGCCCAGTAGGAAGGCAGCTCCTGCTCGGATGCCATCCCTCTTCCCCTCTCCAAAGAATCTCCTGTCTCCCAAGACTGGCAGCATCATTCCTTATCTCCAAGGCCTGCACTGTGCTGCTCTTATTTTGTTGTTAATTTGCTGGTTTTCAGCATTTGCAAGGCCATGAGGAGCAAATCCTCCTTCCCTCAACATTGCTGTGATGACTCCCAGCCCCATCCTCGCCTTCCCACGGCTCCCAGGGATGTGGATCTGGG
The DNA here is from genome assembly GCF_036417665.1 of Passer domesticus. Taxonomy (NCBI): domain Eukaryota; kingdom Metazoa; phylum Chordata; class Aves; order Passeriformes; family Passeridae; genus Passer; species Passer domesticus. The sequence goes on along the minus strand of NC_087492.1, from coordinate 5,569,866 downwards.
TGGGAATCACAGCTGGTGATGCCAGGAGGTTCCCAACTCCCATCCAGCAGCTCTGCCTCTCCTTGTGGATGCAGCTCACGGCTCCCTTTCCGCTCTCATATTTCAAGTGGAAAATTTGGTGAAAACAAAAAATTAGCAGGACATTCTTCGCGGAGCAGCAACAAGCAGCACAATCTATTAGTAACAGCCCTTTTTTTTTTTGGGTTTGTGCTCAGCACACGTTTCCAGCAGAGCTGCTGAGGGATGGAGCAGTCACCAGGAGCTGAGAGCCCGTGGATCTCCCTTCTCCTGGCAGCTCCCTGGTCTCAGCCCACCAGACTGGTCCCATCACTCCACATCTCCCTGAAGGCAAAGGTCGCTCCAGAGCCTCCTGTGAGACACAAACGCAATTTGCTGATTTTTCTGAAAATGCTGTTGAAATTATATTAATCCCTGGCTCCACAGGGAAGATCAAAAGAGCCAGGGAGGCAGTGTTGGACACAGAATGGAAATTGTGCTCTGCAGAGAGGAGAAAGGGAATTGGAAACTTCCTGGTGGAAGCAGCCGGGTATTTAAATCAACCCCAGTGGCGGCCAAAGTTGCCTTTGCTGGACCCAACCCATTGAGAAGAAATGAGGACAGAGAGCCCCAGAGGGTTCCTGTATTTCACTTCCTGAGCCATTTTGGAGACAACACTGCAGTCAACCCTTTGCCTTTTATTGCCACAGTCTGTTCCACTTCTCATCAAATCCAGCCCTGGATGTTTTTCCCAGCCCGTTGTGGCCCATCTGGTGTTTGTGTCGAGCTGTGCTCTGGCCCTGCCTGAATTTCAGCAGCTTTGTAGGATATCTCAGGTCCTTTCTCCTGTTTTCCATCCCTGGCTCTCAGCTCTGATTTTGGTTTTGTGTCCTCCCAAGTGCCGCTGGCCTTTCCTGGGGTGAGCCCTCTGCAGATCTAATAAACGTCTCCTCTCTTCCATCACTGGGGAAGTTAATTGGAATATTGAATCATAGCAGATGAAGAGAGACTCCTGTTAGACACATCCCTCCTTTCTGACAGGGAGCCATTGATAATCCCTCTCTAGGTACAGCCAAATTACCAGATAAAGCTGTTTCCCAGCGTGCTGAGGAGAATGTCACGGGGGGACAGCTTGGAGAGCCTCCCTGAAGGAAAGACAGATGACATCTCCTGCATCCTCCCCCAGCACTGTCCCTGCTACCCTGTCACTGGAGGAAATTAGATTGGTTTGACCCAATTTAGGCTTTACAAATTCATGTTGGCTGTGCTCTGTTCTTCCAGGTGCTTGCCTTGTTTGAGGCAAAGTCCTCCTCCCACCCCGCTCCCAAAGGCAGGTGTTGCCTTTGTCCTTTTCCACATTTTTGCACTGTCATCTTTTCAAATATTGCTGTGTTGGCTCCAAAACTGTGCTCAGTGGCTTTCCACGTGCCTGGGGATGGAGCTGGAAAATGCCTGAGTGTGCTCCAAACTCCTCAGCCCCTTCCCAGCCTGCTCCTCCTCAGGGTTAATTGTGTCAGACACCAACTCACAGCTGATCTGTTTAGTAAAGACTAAACTGAAAGAGGCTTTAGCCATCTCAGCATCATCTGGCACAGCCTTCCCTCTTCAGCCACTCTGACATTTCCAAACGGGATTTTGAGTATTTTTTTTCCAAATTCAAACTGGCTTTTTCAGCTGTTTTAAAATGTAAATCAATTTCTGCTTAAATAAAACAATGGAAGTGTTTTAATAGCCTGACTGCAATTGTTAGAATAAAATGCTTTGAAAGAGCAAAATGTTTCTTGCTACTTGTGATCAGTTTTCTTTGGAATGATTATTAATAGTGGGGCCAAGAATTGAGGGGTTTTGAAAGGAAAAAGAGTGAAACCCCCCCCCCAGATTTTTGTCATGTTGTTTCTCAGTAATCAGGAGCATCACACTCACCCTGCCAGGTGTTGGCTCAACCAGAGCTGCAGTTATTTTCCTGCAAGGTTTCCCTGGGCCAGGAAACTCTGGATTCTCAGATGTAACTCCATCTGCATCAGCAGCAATCCGTGCCTCCAGCCTGAATCCACACAGGCAGAATTGGATGGGTATTGAGCAGAAATGTGTCTTGTCCCACGCACAGCAGCTGAAAGCTGGCTTTAAATGCAAATGGGATGGGGAAGACTATGGAAATTCAATAGAGAAAGCTCTTTGGGGTTCTTCCCAACCAGCACAGATCATTAGGAAGAGCTCTGGCTGCCCAGAGACCTCTGGCAGGAAACAGAAATATGAAATCAGACCTTTCTGCCTCACTCCGGTCAAAGTCAGACGCATCGTGTGCATTGCTGTGTGAACTCACCTGCTTCAGCTCTTGTCCCCTCGTCCCACCAGAAGATCATTCCAGGAAACCTCTGCTCCAGTTCAAAGCTTCTCCTGCCTTCCAGTGGGAATTGATTTGTGGCCCGGCTCCTCTGATGCAAGCGTTGTCCTTTAAGTGAAGTAGCTCTGCCTGGCCCGTGCCTGGGTGATGGATGGAGCAGGAGCCTGTTTGCATTTCAGCTGTCTCCCACAACAGCTGCTGCTTCAGCAGGGAGAGGGATGGTGGTTATCTGGGTAAACAGCTTTCCCTTAAAAGGGATTATTTCCAAAAACACCCATCAGCTTTCTAAAATCAACACCCAAGCACTTCTAGTGGATTGGAGATATTCAGTGGAGAACAGAGTCAGGGGGTTCATACAAACAAAATGGTAACTTTTCATCCAGAAATTAAAGTTTCCATTTTCCCCCTTTGGTTTTCCCTGACCAGCCATTTGAAATAGGAAAAAAAAGGAATTGTTTAAGGTGATAAATCTCCCAGCAGTGCAGCCTGGCTGGGATAGAAAACTGAGATTCAGGGACCCAGGGTCAATTCCTACATCCCCCAGTGGTGGTCAATGGATGGCTTTGAGGCAGCCCTTTGCTCCCTGCCTACATCCCCCATCTGTAAAAGCAGGAAAAGGGAATCCACCCCATGCAGGGGAAAGGTGTCAGAAATACCTGTGGGGTTGTCTGAGCAGCACTCAGGGAGACAAGGAGGTGGGAATGAGGATTTCTGTGCCAAAGAGGTGAGGGATGAGGATGGAGCAGGGTGAGGATGGAGCAGGGTAAGGATGGAGCAGGATGAAGGTGGGGGAGAATGAGGATGGGGCAAGATGAAGATGAGGCAGGGTGAAGATGGATCAGGATGAAGGTGGAACAGGAGGAGGATGGGGCAGGAGGAGGATGGAGCAGGATAAGGATAGAGCAGGATGAGGATGGAGCAGGATGAAGGTGGAGCAGGAGGAGGATGGGGCAGGAGGAGGATGGAGCAGGAGGATGGAGCAGGATGAGGATGGAGCAGGGTAAGGATGGAGCAGGATGAAGGTGGGGGAGAATGAGGATGGGGGAGAATGGGGATGGGGCAAGATGAAGATGAGGCAGGGTGAAGATGGAGTAGGATGAAGATGGAGTGGGAGGAGGATGGAGAAGGAGGATGGAGCAGGATGAGGATGGAGCAGGATGAAGAAGGAGCAGGAAAGCCCAAGTGCTGCTAAGGGAGGGGATGGGAAGTGCAGGGAATAGACCTGGATGTCCTGGCCCAGAGCTGGTGTTGCTGGACTCCCATTTCACTGGGTTTGTTGTGGGGCCAGGTGAACGTGGAGCTCTGCACGTTCACAACCCTTTGGCTGTCACTGTGCCCCCCCAGCTGTGCTGTCCCCACAGCCAGGTCCCAGCAGCATTCCAGGGGTGCCCACACCCCACTGCCTGCTGTGCTGATGTGCCCGGGGAGGGAAAAGCACGGGCAGGACGTGCTTGGCTTCCCCAACCGTGGCACAGCCGCTTCCCAGGAGCACCGAGAGTGCTGAGTCTGTTGTGGAAGGTCCTTAAATCACTAATTAAAGCTGTTACCCTCCGCATGACACTGGAGGCTCAGGGGATGGAAGAGATGGCTCAGCAGCTCGTTTTTCTGTCTTGCACCTCTCCCTTGCCCGTTTTTCCAGCATCCCCGCTGCCTGCGATCCACTCCGTTGTCCTTACACACATCCCGTGGTTTAGAATGCAGATCCCATCGGTCGGGAGGGGCTGCAGGGATTGCGGGTCATTTGCATTCCCCCGTCCCTTCCCATTTCTCCTCCTGAGCCCCGGCTGGGTGAAGTTTGGAGCAGAGAAGGAGATCTGGTTGCTATGGCTACCAGCGGTGCCTTCCTCCCGAGGAGGAGGAGGAGGAGGAGGAGGAGACGGCAGGAGTTCAGGCAAAGCCATTCCCCACAAACTTCTCTGCCTCTGGAACTCTGCCAGGGGCTCTGGGGCACCCTTGGGGCTCCCCTGGGAACCACCAGATGCTCCCTGTGGGCAAACAGGACCTGGGGATGGGCAGCAGCTCCATAAAAACCCCCTGAGTCCCATCTCGGACCGGGCACTTGGTGCAGAGGCCACTTGTGTCCTCCTGGAAAGGACAGTGTGGGGACACTGGAAAGGAAGTGTGGGACACCTTGGGAAAGGACACAAGGGACAGTTTGGATCTCCTCCTTCCCAGGAGCTGGGTGTGTGGCTCTCTGGACCAATGGATTCTCAGAGCAGTTGTGCAACATCCCAAAAGGCTTTAAACAACCCAAATATTAGGGAATCATATTTTCCTTTTTACATTTTTGCTGCTGCATCCCCCAAATCAGCACAAAGGACTGCAGTGACCCCCTGCACCCCAAACCCTGGGGTTCCATCCCCCTTGAAGAGGGAACAGACAGGGGAGGTCTCACACAACACGCATCCCTTTGTTCCCAGGTTGCTCGGGATTGTCTGTAATTATTTCCAGGGACGCACGCCACGGCAATTGTTGATTATTTGAGGCTCCTGTGGGAATGCTTCCCTGGGAAAGAAAAGCAAAGAGCCTGCACATAGCCTGGATGAGAAATTCAGATCTGGAACGGGCTCAAGAAGGGAATAAATAGGTGAATAAATTAAATAAATAAAAGGTGGGGGAGAAGGAGCGAGATGGCCTTGCCGTGTCAAGATAACTGTACCTTGTCCCCCTGCTCTGCAAACTCTGCTGAGCAGATTTATTAGTTTTAATTAACAAGAGGGGGAGAAAAAAAATGGAGCTGGGAATACATCCAAATTTCAACTCACAAAATCACTGCTCCCTCCTCAAGATTGAGAGAGAAAGAGGGTGAATGACTAGAATAATAATCAGGAAAGAGATCTGGGTGCCAAGGAAGCCACTTCTCTGCCCAGGCTTTGCGCTGGCTCCTGGGGTGAGCAGGAACTTTTTTCAGAGCAGAACGGGAAGTCCTGGCAGGGTCAGAGTTCAGGGCTGGGCCTGTGTAAAATTCAGCGTGGGGCAGATAAAAGTTCTTATCCAAACTTTTCCTTTGGTAGAAAATGGGGCTGGGTTTAAGGTTGTTGTCTGTAAGTACTGCTTTTCACAGAAAATGTGCTTTTTTTAATCATTATAAGTCCTCATCCCCAAGGATGAGTGGTTTGGGCACAGCCAGTGGCTGATGTGCCCTCAGTGGCCACAGGGACATGCTGCCCTGAGCACTGAGGAATAGGATTTTTGTGCCCAAATAATATCAGCCTTCTCCCCATGGGGTGCACTCCGGGATGCTGGAAGGAAGGTGTTTAACTTAAGGTATTTGCTTATTCCCAGTAGCAGAAGAGAGCTAAAAAAATAATAAAAACTCAATTTCCAGTCCACAAAACACTGACAATCCAAACCATCTAAAAGAAAAACAGTGCTGCCTTTTATTTATTAGTGGTTTTTTTCCTGTTGGCATCCAGTCGACATTTGCTGCCAAGGATTTATGAGGATGAAATGCATTTTTTCCCCTGTCAAAACAGACTGAGAGGGAGTCCTGGTCTGGGAGCATCTCCCTCCTCCTGCAGAGTCCTCACCCCAGGACCAGCAGCAGTGCAGCCTCATTAGTCCAGCTAATTAGCCTTGATTAATAACCAAGAAATTAGGTGTTACTGGGCTTCTCCTGCAGCCAGAGCTGTCCCATGGAACAGGAGGTGCTGGCTCAGGGAATTTTCTTCTGGTTTGATGTAAAAATTTCCTTGATAGCTCTGCACCATCAGCTGAGAGGTCAAATATCCTCAGGACACCCCAGGAAGGCCCTGAGTTCTTCAGGACAGAGAAGGAAAATGGGCTTTGCCTTCCCTCCCATGTTCCCTTTCAAGTTTTCCTTTGACCCATTAGAACTTGTTTGGGAAGAGCTGGGAAGGATCTGGCTGCCAGCACCACCAGGATCCAGGGGAACTTGGAGCCCTTGGTCCCATCCCCGCCCTTTCCAGAAGTCCCACCAGGAAACACAGCCTCGCTCTCCAGGAAACAGCAGCTCCAGCATTTTGTTTTTGACTTTCACAAGTTCAACAAGTCCCTCAGGAGAAGCACCAGGGAGTTTTATTAAAAATAAAAAACCCTCATGGAGAGGATGAGCACTTTGTCTTCCAGATTTACCAGGAACTGCTGGAGACAGTGGAGAGAGTTCAGAAAATGCTCTTGGGGAACAGCAGGACATAAATAAAGAGAAATAATAACAGCTGGACCCAGCACAGGGACAGGGGTACAAGGCCCTGAGGCCACAGTTGTGTTTGTGGCCAAAACACCAGGAACAGCAAAATTTCTCAAGGAAAGCACAGATTCATGGTCCCACAAGTAAAATAATCCACCTGAAAACCCAGCAGAGAGCTGTGTCCTGGCCCTGGGATGGAGATCAATCCCTTGCTTCATCCTCATTTTGTGGAGTTTTTGGGGCTGGCCTGACAGAGGCTGGGGTGACTCCATGGATGTGGCAAGGAGGGCACTTAGGATGAGGCAGAAAAAAAGGGGCACTCTGCTCCAAGTCCATGGTTGATTTGCAGGCAGAAAGGTGCAAACTCCAATCTCCCACCAGATGGGAAATTTTAAGGAGTTTTGCACATTATAAATTAATTTGTATCCAATACAAGCCAGACCTCTGCTACCTTCCACCTCTTCTGCTGCTAGAAATCCAAATATCACTGATTCTGTGCCGTGATTTTTAAGAACCCAATTACCTGCAAGATCTCAGCCCATCTGTGCTTGAGATGTGCCCAGGTACGGCCAGGTTTGCTGGTGGAAAGGTGACAAAAAGACACAGAGAAGGTGTGATTTTTACAGCCTCAAATCCCCAGGGAAGCAATCCAACAAGAGAGGTCAGATCCTGGGTCCCATGGCATATGTTCAGATTACTTCATCAGCGCTCTGGTTGAAACATTTCCATGGCTGCTGCTGGCAGAAAATTGGTCTTAAAAAAAAAAAAAATCCAAATTATGTTGGTTTTTTCACCACTTGAGAAATGTTGACATTGTGTCAAAAAAAAAAAGAAAATTAAAAAAAATAAATAAGCCAAGCAAAAATCCAGGCCAAACCCAAATGTTGAACAAATAGAGACATTTTCACTTTGGAAGCAAAAATCAAAACAGATCTGTTGAAAACAGAAATAATTTCATCCGAACAGCACCACTTACAACCTGGTCTCCCATTGATTGCTAATTCCACGCCAGGCCGCTGGCTTGGAACCATGAGGAGCTCTGGAGCAAAACTCAAAGGAGCAGCTAAACCTGGCTTTGTCTCCTTCCACGTGTGGCACTGGGGTTTACCCCACCCTAATTTGGGAGCAGTGGTTAATTGGCTGCTTTAGAAGGTGATGAGAGTCAAGGATGTGCCACGCTTAGCTTGATGTTGGTGTTGCTCCTCTCTGGAGATCACAATGACCCCAGAGGTGCTCGGTGACATGGGTGTCACAGCTGGAGCAAAATTCCCAGATTTTGGCTCATCCCAAGCTGGCAAGCTCAGCTGCATGAGGTTCTTCCCCTCTTTTTTTTGGTGCATTTTCCAAGCAGGGTTTTGGGAGGATGGAAATCCCAGGGTCTGCCCAGCTCCAGAGCCTCAGAGCCAGGCGGGAAGAGAGCTGGAATTTACACATAAACATCCTGGCATGAAGCCATCTCCACAAGGGAGAAAAAAAAATCCAAACAGAAAGAACATGAAAAATTAATAAGGGTTTTAGACTATTACATTTTCCAGGACTTGCTGGATCGTGGTTCTCAATTCTCAATCAATCACATTTCAATTGGGCTGATTAATTTTCCAAAATGCTTTGTTGGACGCCTCTGACGTGCTCAAGTTCCTGGGGAGATGAGCCAAGGCCAGGATTGGAACCGGGGGGCTCGTGAGGGGGGACCCAGGGATGGAATTGGGGGATTCATGAGGGGGCACCCAGGCCTGGAGTTGGGGGATTCATGAGAGTGTTCCAGGGAAGGAATTGGGGGATTCATGAGGGGGGACCCAGGGATGGAACTGGGGGATTCATGAGGGGGGACCCAGGGTGGGAACTGAGGGATTCATGAGGGGGTTCCAGGGTAGGAATTGGGGGATTCATGAGGGGGGACCCAGGGATAGAATCGGGGGATTCATGAGGGGGGTCCTGGGGCAGGAATTGGGGGATTCATGAGGAGGGTCCAAGGACTGCAATTGAGGAGGGTCCCAGGGCTGGAACTAGGACAACCATGAGGGGGGTCCTGCGGCAGGAATTGGGGAACTCATGAGGAGGGTCCTGGGGCAGGAATTGGAGAACCCATGAGGGGGTTCCAGGATTAGAATTGAGGAGGGTCCCAGGGCTGGAATTGGAAGACCCCTGAGGAGGGTTCTGGGAAAGGAATTGGGGGACCCATGAGGGGGTACCAGGGCTGGAATTTGGAGACCCATGAAGGGGGTTCTGGAGCAGGAATTGAGGGACTCAAGAGGGAGTTCCAGGGCTGGAACTGGGGGACTCATGAGATGGTCCTGGGGCAGGAATTGGGGGACCCATGAGGGGGTTCCCGGGCTGGAATTGGGGGATTCATGAGGGGGTTCCCGGGCTGGAATTGAGGGACTCATGAGGGGGTTCCAGGGCTGGAATTGGGGGATTCATGAGGGGGTTCCAGGGCTGGAACTGGGTGATTCATGAGGGAGTTCCCGGCTGAAATTGGGGGATTCATGAGGGGGTTCCAGGGCTGGAATTGGGGGACTCATGAGGGGGTTCCCGGCTGAAATTGGGGGATTCATGAGGGGGTTCCAGGGCTGGAATTGGGGGACTCATGAGGGGGTTCCCGGGCTGGAACTGGGGGATTCATGAGGGGGTTCCCGGGCTGGAATTGGGGGACTCATGAGGGGGTTCCAGGGCTGGAATTGGGGGATTTATGAGGGGTTCCCAGGCTGGAATTGGGGGATTTATGAGGGGTTCCCGGCCTGGAACAGAGAAGTGTCCCAGGTCTGGAACTGGAGGCCTCACGAGGAGGGGCCCAGCACCCAAGGCTGCCCAGGTTCGGAGCAGGATGAGGACGCAGGATCCATCCCGAGGAGCATCCAGGGCGGGCTGAGCTCCTCCCCTGCGTTCCATCTCCTCCATCCCATCCTCTCCTCCTTTTCCTTGGCCTGATTGCCCCGGCCTGGCCGCTGGCCCGGGGTTAAGGAGAGCACTTTATTGTGCCTAACGAGGCGCTCTGCCCAGCCAGCCAGAGCAGCCAGCTCAGCCCTGGATTGTCTTTCCCTTTTTATTGCCCAGCGGGAGGAGCACGGGGAAGGTCTTTATGTGATTGTAGAGAAAGACAAAATGCCTTAATAGCAGCCGGCGCTGCCTCTCTGGGACCCAGGGGACACTGCAGCAGCCCGTAATAATCATCGTAAATAAAAGGGGATGGCTCTGGTGTGCGGCATGGGCCGTTAAAACAAGCCCCAGGGTGGAAGGCATGTCTTAAAAACAAGCTGGAGAGGATGTTTCTCTCCTCATTGCCCCTCTAATTCTCCTTCCCCGCATGGCAGAGCAAGGGAAGGCTGGCACAGCTCAGCTCTCTCCCAGCCTTGATTAGCCTAAACAGTACTTATAGATTATAGATTATTATCTATAATTATAATTATATAGTATAATTGTTATATAGATTGTTTTGTATTGTTTTATAGGACATCATATTATTTTATATTATTTATATTATGATATAATATATTATTATATCATATAAATATTATTATATTGTTATAATATAAATAATATTATATGTTATATTACTATATAACATATTATTATTATATATTATCTGTGCTTATCAGCTCCCGTGACCTTAGGGAGGGTTCTCCCACACCCTTAGGCTCAGGCCTGACTTTCTGACCTAGAAAAACTGAGTCAAGGCTGTATTTAATCTTCCCAGCCCTTGCACACTGAACACAACCCAAATTTCTCCCTCCTATCCCTTTACCACAACTCTTTTTCCAGCTTGGTTTTCCCCAGTGCACTTCTCCAAGAGTCCTGGGGCTCTGGAGGTCTCCCTGCATTGGGTGGGAGGAGAAATCCAGATTTCCACCTGGAGATGCAGAGCTAAAGGTATACATTGACTTTCACAAGAGAGAAAAGGAGAGGTAAATGGGGAGGAACACAGATTTTACTGACAGGGGATGCATCCACATTTCTGCCAGGCTCCCTGCATGGGATATTGAACTCAAACCCAAGATTTTACCAAGTTTTAGTAGCCCTGGGAGCAATCCTGGATGTGGCATCAGAGCAGAGCTCCTTGGACAGCCCCAAGGGACAGAAGGGCCTCCACACACCAGAATAAACTTCCAGGAGAGAGAGGATGGCTGAGAGAACTTTTCAGGGAGCCTGGGATGGGCTGAAACCTCCTTCTTTGATGGCTTGGAGCATGTTGGGGACACAGGAGGTCTCAGGAGGGAAGGGACCTTAAAAGACTTCAGCAAAGAGGATGATGCATGAACTCCTTTTGCTTTTCTATAATACATGCTAGTCTCTCTCAGGGTGTTTTTCATGGCTTTGCAAGCAACAGATTGGCAGCTAAAACTGTTTCTCTCTCTCTCTTAGCTTTAGTTTTTTTCCCCCTCTGCAAATGTTTGGCAGAAAGGAGAACCTGCAATAAAAAAGAGAAAAAAAAAGGGGGAAAAAGGGAGTTGATTAAAAGCCCTGAGCTCTAGCTGTGAAAATGTTTTGAAGCAACTGTAACTACCTTTATTTTCTACATAATTCTTGCATTGTGTTGCATTCACACCCTTCACAGTTCCATCTGTAATTCCAGTGTGGAGCTGCTGGTGCTTGGAGGGAAGGGTTTTTCTTGCCACATGCAGGGAACCGCTGCCCCACAGCCTCCCCCAGCCCTCCAGGCTGCTCCTGGGGCAGGAGATCTCCCAGGAATGGCTGGGAAGAGCTCATGGAGGGGGTTGGGACCCTGGCAGGGACCTCAGAGGGAGGTGACAACCCCCGGAGGTGGGGAGCAGACATGGGTGATGATCCAAAATACATTCTGGGTGTGGAAACATCCTGCAAGCCCAGCAAGGGCAGCCCAGAAATGCCCAGAGCTCTGCCCAGGATCCCGGGAAGCCACACCTGAGGGAGCAGGTGGCATCCTCAGCTCTGCTGTCCCTGGCTGGATCATCCCTGTCACCAGTTATCCCAGTCCCACGTGCCAAGGGAGTGGTGGGCACAGGGCAGAGGAGGTTGAATCCCACCCAGTGTAGGAACAAAGTGTACCAACCCCTCTCAGAGCCCTGGCTGCTCCCTGTGCCTTGCCCATGGGTAGTTTGGTGACACAGGACAGGCACCAGCTGGGAAACAGGATGGGATTGACCCCAGGAGCTTCTGGCACTGAGCAGGACAAGCAGCTCCAGGTGAGCCCAGAGCCCTGGAGCTGCCAGGGGTGTGTGGGGCCAGGGCTGGCACACGGGCTTGGCTTCATCTCCTGCAGCATCTGGCTGCTTCCAGGGGTAAACCAGGGAATTCCCAGTCCTGGGCAGGACAAAACGTTCCTTGCATGATCCATTCCCAGTCCTGGGCAGGACCAAAGGCTCCTTGCACTGATCCACACAGAATGGGGCAATTCCACATGGACCCCTGAAATTCCAGCTCTGGTTCAAAGCAGGTGTTGTTCCAAAGCCCCAAATTCCCTGCAACCCAAATCTGTGTGGCCAGAGCCAGCTCTGCCTTCACATCCAAACTGCCTCTTGCTTTCCTCCTCTTGGAGCTGAATTTTTTTGTGGATGGAGCAAGTCATGGGGAAGGGGGGAAAAGTCCAGGAATTCCTGCTCTGCTCCACCTGATGGAAACCAACCCTGGATTGCCAGGAGCAATCCTTTGTGGGATATTTATGGATATTTCACACCAGCAGAGCAGCCAGGAGCAATTTGGTGCCTCAGCAATGGCATCCAGAGCCAGAACCTCATTTCCAAGATGTCCTGGTGAAGCAGTGGCACTGTCACAGCCAAGGAGAGCTGTGCCCTGCTGTGTGCCACGTGTGCCACCAGCCCGGTGCCAGCACAGCCACTGCAGCCTGGCCAGGGAATGCTGGGCTGCTCCATGCCCAGATTCCAGCACACTCCCCATCCCACGGGTGGCTCCTCAGTGCCCTGCCACCCCGGCCACCACATCTGCCACCTCTTCCCATGGCAGGGAGGATTTAATTTGGGAGCCCTGCACTGGCTGGGGGCACTGCTTTGCTCCCCTGAGAGGTTCCTTGGCAACTCACTCCGTGTCCTGCAGGGAAATGGAACCATTTTAACACCACGTGCTCTGCCTTGGTTCCAGAGATGGGCCCTGAATGGGCCTTGGCCATGGGAAAAGCATTCCCAGAGATGGGAAATTGTGGGAATCAGGAAAATAGAAACTTCCACAAACACTAAGAGGTTGATCTGCAACCTTAGAAAGAACTTAGATTGATGTAAAAATAAAATGCACAAACCTTGAGTAAAAAAATCATACACTTATTTTTCTATAGTTGTAAATAAAAATCTACCTTAAATAAGAAACCATATTGAGTAAAATAGTGAAAAGTCTATATTATAATAATGTAATTGCATAAAGTAAGCTAAAATTTTAAAAAATTATAATAAAAGCATATATGTACATGTGAAAAAAAAAACCCATTAAGCAAAAATATCCACAATACAACAAAATTAAATAAAAGTGATAAGATTAAAAACCAAAATAAACCTTATAGCATCAATACACGCTAAAGCAGCACAGAATCTGAAAAATATAAAAGCTAAAACCTGAGGCATCACCTGCTCCTCTGCAGGCTGAGTTATCCCAAATAAACACAGCCAAGGAGCTGTGCTGCAGGAAAGGGCCCTGCCCTGGCAATCCCTTGGGGAAAACAGAGGGAAAATGAGCACTTGGACTCTGAACTCAGCTCTGCGGCCTCAGCTTTCCAGGGACAGCTCCTGGAACTGCACTCAGGCAAACCTGGCTGTGTCCGGGGGTGCAGCAGGCTCAGGATGACCCCTGTGTGCTGCTGCTCCCATCCCAGGGCCACCAGGGCCACCCCACGCTCCAGGGGGAGCTGGGAGCCCTGGGAATGGTGTTGGAGAACCGGGAATGGTGCTGGAGCCCTGGGAATGGTGATGGAGCCCTGGGAATGGTGCTGAAGCCTTGGGAATTGTGATGGAGCTCTGGGAATGGTGTTGGAGCTTTGGGAATGGTGTTGGAGTCCTGGGAATGGTGATGGAGCCCTGGGAATGGTGTTGGAGCCCTGGGAATGGTGTTGGAGCCCTGGGAATGGTGATGGAGCTCTGGGAATGGTGCTGGAGCCCTGGGAATGCTGATGGAGCTCTGGGAATGGTGCTGGGAGCCCTGGGAATGGTGATGGAGCCCTGGGAATGGTGATGGAGCCCTGGGAATGGTGTTGGAGCTCTGGGAATGGTGATGGAGCCTTGGGAATTGTGATGGAGCTCTGGGAATGGTGATGGAGCCCTGGGAATGGTGCTGGAGCTCTGGGAATGGTGCTGGAGCTCTGGGAATGGTGTTGGAGCTCTGGGAATGGTGATGGAGCCCTGGGAATGGTGATGGAGCCCTGGGAATGGTGTTGGAGCCCTGGGAATGGTGCTGGAGCCTGGGAATGGTGTTGGAGCCCTGGGAATGGTGATGGAGCTCTGGGAATGGTGTTGGAGCTCTGGGAATGGTGTTGGAACCCTGGGAATGGTGATGGGGCCCTGGGAATGGTGCTGGAGCTCTGGGAATGGTGATGGAGCCCTGGGAATGGTGATGGAGCCCTGGGAATGGTGCTGGAGTCCTGGGAATGGTGCTGGAGCCCTGGGAATGGTGATGGAGTCCTGGGAATGGTGCTGGGAGCCCTGGGAATGGTGCTGGAGCTCTGGGAATGGTGATGGAACTCTGGGAATGGTGTTGGAGCCCTGGGAATGGTGTTGGAGCCCTTGGAATGGTGCTGGAGCCCTGGGAATGGTGATGGAGCCCTGGGAATGGTGCTGGAGCCTTGGGAATTGTGATGGAGCCCTGGGAATGGTGTTGGAGCTCTGGGAATGGTGTTGGAGCCCTGGGAATGGTGATGGAGCTTTGGGAATGGTGCTGGAGTCCTGGGAATGGTGCTGGGAGCCCTGGGAATGGTGTTGGAGCCCTGGGAATGGTGCTGGAGCCCTGGGAATGGTGCTGGAGCCCTGGGAATGGTGTTGGAGCCCTGGGAATGGTGATGGAGCTCTGGGAATGTGCTGGAGCCCTGGGAATGGTGTTGGAGCCCTGGGAATGGTGATGGAGCTCTGGGAATGGTGCTGGAGCCCTGGGAATGGTGTTGGAGCCCTGGGAATGGTGATGGAGCCCTGGGAATGGTGATGGAGCTCTGGGAATGGTGCTGGAAGCCCTGGGAATGGTGCTGAAGCCTTGGGAATTGTGATGGAGCTCTGGGAATGGTGTTGGAGTCCTGGGAATGGTGCTGGAGCCCTGGGAATGGTGTTGGAGCCCTGGGAATGGTGTTGGAGCTCTGGGAATGGTGCTGAAGCCTTGGGAATTGTGATGGAGCTCTGGGAATGGTGTTGGAGCCCTGGGAATGGTGCTGAAGCCCTGGGAATGGTGTTGGAGCCCTGGGAATGGTGCTGAAACCCTGGGAATGGTGATGGAGCTCTGGGAATGGTGATGGAGCTCTGGGAATGGTGATGGAACCCTGGGAATGGTGATGGAGCCCTGGGAATGGTGATGGAGCCCTGGGAATGGTGATGGAGCCCTGGGAATGGTGATGGAGCTCTGGGAATGGTGCTGGAAGCCCTGGGAATGGTGCTGAAGCCTTGGGAATTGTGATGGAGCCCTGGGAATGGTGTTGGAGCCCTGGGAATGGTGCTGAAGCCCTGGGAATGGTGTTGGAGCCCTGGGAATGGTGCTGAAACCCTGGGTATGGTGCTGGAGCCCTGGGAATGGTGTTGGAGCTCTGGGAATGGTGTTGGAACCCTGGGAATGGTGCTGAAGCCCTGGGAATGGTGTTGGAGCCCTGGGAATGGTGATGGAGCTCTGGGAATGGTGCTGGAAGCCCTGGGAATGGTGCTGAAGCCCTGGGAATGGTGTTGGAGCCCTGGGAATGGTGATGGAGCTCTGGGAATGGTGCTGAAGCCTTGGGAATTGTGATGGAGCTCTGGGAATGGTGTTGGAGCCCTGGGAATGGTGCTGAAACCCTGGGTATGGTGCTGGAGCCCTGGGAATGGAGCTGGAGCTCTGGGAATGGTGATGGAGCTCTGGGAATGGTGATGGAGCTCTGGGAATGGTGATGGAACCCTGGGAATGGTGATGGAGCCCTGGGAATGGTGATGGAGCTCTGGGAATGGTGATGGAGTCCTGGGAATGGTGATGGAGCTCTGGGAATGGTGATGGAGCCCTGGGAATGGTGCTGGGAGTCCTGGAGCCCTGGGAATGGTGCTGGAGCCCTGGGAATGGTGCTGGAGTCCTGGTAATGGTGATGGAGCTCTGGGAATGGTGCTGGAGCCACACAGACTCAAAGCAGAGGGTTGAGAGAGAGACTCAAATTAATTTTTTATCAAATCCAGTGGTTCCTGCTGAGGGATCAGAGAGGTGGATAAAGGACCTGTGGGTCAGGGGAGAGACATTCCCGGCCTGGGAATGGGATCCACGCAGGGAAATGTGGTTCTCACTTCACTGCAGTGCTCCAGGATGCAGAAAAAGCAGCTTCCATTTGTAGTTCTGAGCCAAATGTTTTGACTCAGGGAAGAGTTTTTGCAGCCTTCTTTTCCTCTTAATGTGTTTTGAATTTTTTTTTTCCTTTATCCTTTCAATAGAAAGCAGAAAATTTTTGTAAAAGCCTTTTTTGTTCAAATCTGCAATTTCCAATTCAAAAAAACAACTTGTTTATCCCCCTTTTTTTTTCCTGGGGTGCAGCTGGAGTTTCTAATGAGGAAAAGGCACTGATGCTCATCTCAGGAAAATTCTCTGCCATTTTCCAAGCCCAGACCCACATGCTGGATGAGCCACATTTTCCTACAGCTGCAGGTTAATGGGATTTTCCACACTCACTCCCACATCCAGAGGATTCCCTGAATCCCCCAGGAGAAATCCCAGCAGACCCCTGTGGGTCCCAGGTTAAGCCTGCTCTTAATCTCCCAACCCAAATATCTTCTCCTTTATCAGGTGTGACCCAAAATCCATGGGATCAGTGGAGGAGGAGATTCATGGAATGGGGTTGGGGCTCAGCAGCCCCTGAAAAGGGCAGAGTCCAACCACAACCACCTCATGGAGAGCAAGGAGGCACCAAATCCTAAAATAAATCCTATTAAAGCAAGGAGGAAAAAAAGCTCAAATAGGATTTATTTTAGGATTTGCATCTGGAGATGCCTCCCCCTCCCCCCTGGTGGAGAGCCAGAGCTGAGGAGAGGTTTTAATGCTGAAGTTCAGGTCTGTGCATCCTCAGGGCTGTTTTAGGAAGGGATCCTGGGCTGCTTTGGGATGAGGGATGCTTTGGGATGAAGGTGGAGATGGGGCATTGCAGGGTCCCTCAGCAGCAGGAGCCTGCCCTATGGAATCAGCTCGGATGAGCTCATTCCCAGAGCAGAAGGACTGGCAGGAACACTGAGAGGATGACTGGAAATTAAAAACAAACAGAGGAGAGCCAAGAATCATTTATTTGGAGAACATTTTGCAGGTTTTGTTTAGGGTCTGGTTTTAGCCTGGCACTTGTTGATTGTATTTGCACTGGAAATAAGATAAATGTGACACCTGCTCCAGTTAATCTTTCCCTCCCTTTTCCTCCCCCCACCAAAACTCCTTTATTTGAGGAATTCACCAAAAGAGATTGGGAAAACGAGAGAGATGTAGGATGATGTGCCTGATTAATGATTCTCTGAGGGGAAAAGAAATCATTTACCCACGATATGGAGCACTTTTGATTGAAAAGAACTTTGAATTCCATGTTCAAGCCAGGATCAAAAAGCAGGATAACAAACCCAGGAAAGCTCCTGCCCCTTCTGTTTATCACCACAGGCCCAGGGGGCTTTGCACTGCTATTAAAACAAGATATAGGGTGAGTCAATAGGAGTGAAAATGAGTAAATATGCAAACA
The DNA here is from genome assembly GCF_036417665.1 of Passer domesticus. Lineage (NCBI taxonomy): Eukaryota > Metazoa > Chordata > Aves > Passeriformes > Passeridae > Passer > Passer domesticus. Next base: position 5,552,541 of record NC_087492.1, on the reverse strand, counting down.
GGCTTCCAAATCCAACAGCAAACAGGGCCGGGGTGGAGGGAGGATCCAAGGAGGAAGATTTATAGGGTGACAAGGATTCCTTGCTCTCTGATGTGTTATTCCGCTTTTTGCAGGGAAATCCCATTCTCTGCTGCCTGTGCAGAGGTGGGGATGCATTTCCAGCCAGGAAAGCTTTTCCCAAAGGTTTGGGAAGCAGGACTTGACGGGGGGGGATTCAGATCAGGAAAAGTTTTGCCCTGAGCAAAGATCCCAAACCCTGCCAGTGCTATGCCCAATCAGGGACAGCTCCAATGGATTTATTCCATTCCTCCCATTACTCCTGCAACAAAGGACCATTAAACCCATCAAGGGGATTATTTTCCCCCCATCTTTCCACACAGATTTTTAATATCCAAGGAAACAAACCAGCAATTTGCCGTTTCCTCCCAATAATCCGTGAAGAATGAGCGAAGAAAATATTGTCCCAATCGTGTTAATTGGGCGCTAATGAGCCATTGCCCTGCTCTGTGAATTGTCTGCTCGTGTCTCCCCACCCTCCTCCTCCTCCTTCTGACCCCCCTGATTCCAGGAGCACCAAGGACTCGGATGAACGTGGGGAAGGCAAAGCAGGAAAAGCAGAGCGGGAACGGCGTGCGCGGAATGAGCTGTTTGCTTTCCCCTGATTGTTGCTATTAATAAAACATTACATTAAATCAGGGCTGGAAGGATATAATTGGGATCATCCATCACATTTCCAGAGGAGAAGAGCTCCCGTTCGTCAGCTGAGCCGAGCAGCCGCTGCCACCCCGGTGCTGAGCAGGGACAAGGGACAGCCTGGTGTCCCCACGGTTCCCATCTGTCCCCTCCCCAGAATCGGCACCACTTTTGTCCCTTTGCTGCCTTTCTTTCCCGTGGGCAAAGGCAGGAGTTGGGAAAAGAAGAGAATATCAGTTGGGGAACACATGGCCGGGCCAGAGTCTGCTGGGATTTGGGATTGAGGATATGGGATTCAGGATTTGGGATTGAGAATTTAGGATTTAGGACCGAGGACCTAGGACTTGGGATGTCCCATCCCTGGAAGGGTTTAAGGCCAAGTTAAACAGGACTTGTGTTTAACTTGGTGGCCCTGCCCTGACCAAGATGGTTCCTCAGTTCTTCAAAACTGTTCTGATCCATGATTAGGGGTTGAGGGCGATCTCTGTCCATGGCCAGCTCCTCCTCACTCCCCACAGAGATAAAAACTCCTCCATCCCAGCAGGAAACACCCCTGGGACTCACTGCAATAAATTCCCTTGCAGCAGGGAGCCAAGCAATTGGAATTTCAGCCACTTTCCAGGGCAGCTGGAACCATTCTGTGAAGAGCTGACCCAACAACTGGAGATTTATTTTTCCCAATCCTAATAATTTGTGTCGGGCTACTGCACCTCTTCCTTGGCAGCAAATAACTCATCCATGTGTTCCCACAGGGGCACAGGGATGGACTGGGGCTGCTGGGCTGGCAATGAGGGAATTCCCTCCACCCCAAATTCCCACCTTGGCTCTACATGGAAAATCCTGCCAAGGGCTGCAGAACTCCTGGATCCCCCTGAGTCTCCAGCCCTGGATGAGCCCTTAGTCTGAGCTCTATTAAATCCCTGTGCTGGCAGCTCCTGACTGCCATGTCCAGACTAAATTTCCAGGTGGGACATTGTTTAGTCCCATTTCTCTGAAATTTAATAAATCCTTTCATATTTTCCCCCGCTCTGAGCATATTTGTCACTTACATCTCTTGATGTCTCTGAGACATCAAACAGGTCAAATCCCTTTGGTCTGGCTCTGCACAGGATTTTTTCTCCAGGTTCAATCCTGTAACTATTTCCTGAATCCTCAGATTTTCTTCACATCTCCAAGACTGGCTGGACAAAACGATGTCCCAGTGAGGCAATTCATTAGGAATGTTCTCTATTATGGAAGTAAAACCCCCAGTGATCATTTCCCCGTATTTATACTTTATTTTCCCATTCCTTGGGCTGCTCAAACAGCAAATAAATGGTGCCATACCAATTTATCAGGCTTATAACAAGCTCTAATGACCCTACAATAAAAACCGAAGGAGAACTGGTGAGACAGAGATTAAGAAAAATAAGATAAATGTACATGGGCGAATATTTTTAAAGCATGTCCCTAATTTCAGAGCATCAAGACATGATCACAGCTAAAAATATGGTCATCCATCAAAATGCTGTCACAGGGAGAGTCTGGGACTCATTTAGACAATGAAGAGCTGAAGGAAAAGCCGAGTTTCTTACGCTGTTAATACAGAACTGAGCAATCCAAGAGGAGGATATTCCATTAATGGCATAAATGGATCATAATAAAAGGCCACTCTGACATGTCAATACTCTCACTCCGTGCTAGAAGAACAATCCCAGATGGAAAAGGCCTTTCCACGGGGCTTGGCCAGGCCTGGCAGTGCCTGGATCTGGGGATTTCAGGGGCTGGAGGTTCAGCTCCTATTGACACTGATGACAGAGATGGGGACTTGGTGTGATGGGCAAAGAATCTGAATTTATTGTGAAGTATAACAGCTTATATAGTATTTTGGGAAGACTAGTAATGTTTTATTACAATTATTAAGGTAATAATCACATAAACAAACATACATTTTAAACATCTCTTGCTTACAGAAGTCTGATGTACTTTTCTTTTTCTGGTAAACCCCTCTGACTGAATCTTCTTGCAATCTTGATTTAATGCTCAAAGTTCTTTTTGCTATCGCCAAGGCATCCTGTTATCAAATCTCTGATGCTGACCAGATTCAGAGTCCATCATCTGTCTTGTGCCCCAATACTCCAATATTTCAACAAGCTCTCACCTCTCCCTCGGGTTGTTTCAACCTGAGCTCTGCCCCAGTTCAGCTTCCAGGTCAAAATTGGCTTTTCCTTGCCTGCTTGCCAATGGTTTTGGGGGATGCAGCCTGGGGAGGAGCAGGGGATGGAGCAGGATTGTCACCATCCCATCCAGGTGTTGGGGACACCCCTGGCAGCCACTTCCCGGCGTCATTTCCCTGAACCCAGCTCATCACCCACTCCTGTCACTCGACTAATTGGTTATCTGAGCCCCAAGGATTAATTACTGGCACTTCACCTCCTCAGAGAGCCCTTGGGAACCACCACGTGTTTGCCTGGTGAATTCTGGATGGAGGAATGCCCTGATCCACACTTTGGGAGCTGCTGCCTTTGGGGTGCCTGTGCACTGACCCCACAACTGCAGCACCCCAGCAAAGCCCCTGGCCCCACAAACCGTGCCCAGAGCTCCAGATCCCAGCCCTGCATCCCAACCCCACTCCAGGCAGTGGGAATCAGCCAGGGAAGGAGGAACTGGGCTCCTCCCTGTGATCCCCTGCCCACCCCACAATCAGTTTCCATTGTTTGGAGAACTCCAGCCAGAGCTGGGACTTCCAGGGAGGGAAAGAGATGCTTTATGAGCTGGGCTTTTTGATCAGTTTTGGGCAAAATCCAGTATTTTCAAGAGGTGGGAATTTTTAAATTATTATTATTTTTCAAAATTTTTAAAATTATTATTTTTAATTTTTGATATATGAGAGGTTTGAAAGTTTGGGGAATATGAGCCAAGGGAGAATGACAAGCTGTGGCATGGAGCTGATCCTGCTGCTCCACGTTTTTGGCTCACTCCATGAATCCAACCCTAAAGGGCATCTTGAGGCTCCTCTAAAGAGAAAAGCACCAATTTGCTTTGAGCTGAATGGGACTGAAGGGCTTTTCCCTCTTCTTTTAATTAAAAGGGATTCCCATTTAATGTAAAATAAAGCCAACTAGAGAAGCTCTACTATGGAGAACAAGAAAAAATAAAGGAATATGTTACAAAAGCTGGGACCAGAGAGGAAATGTTCATCTGGGGGAACATTTTGATGAAGAGAATGGGACTGTTCTTGTTTCCAGCCAGACTGAGCAGACAGAGGGAAAAGTAAAGAGGAGAAACAAAGGTTCCAGTGAATTTTCTGGGGTGAGGAGGGTCCTGGCAGAGCAGGAGAGGAGTTTGGAAGCCAGGAGGGTGCTGGTGTCCTCTCCTAAAATCCCCGTGACCTCCTGGACTGGCCAGGGTTTGGCTGTGGCTCTGTCATCCACACCAATCCCACCCAGCTCAGGCTGACCCAAGGGAGGGGACACCTTGGGTGCCATCACTGTGATTCCCAGGTTGGAAATGCTCCAAAGCAGGCTGGAATTTGAAGGATGGAGTTTGGGATTTGCTCAGGGGCTCTGCCATCCGTGAAGGAGAGAGCAGGGATCTCCTCCAATAAAACCCAGAGCTCAGCCAGCCTCCCAACCTTTGTCCTCTTGGAGAAGTCACCCATCAGCTGATGTCACAGCCCCTTGGGTGGCAGCAGGGCTCACACTGCAGGCTCGTGGCTTTCCTCTCCCAGACAGTCCCTGGGAATCTCCTTGTGATGGTTCTACCCCATCCCCAGGTTCTTGCCCTTCTCTTCATTTCCATCGATCCAAGGTGCTCTGTGCTGTCCCCTCACACAGATCTGGTCCTGCTGCCATGGCTGGGGGACTTGTGGGGCTGGCAGGGTGACAGCGCAATGGTGACAGGAACATTCTGCTGGAAACTGTTTAATAAGCTGGGCTTGGGCACTGTGGAAGACAGGAGGGGATTTCCTCACAGAGTTTTCAACCCCCAAACCCAGCCCAGCCCTGCCCCAGCACTGAGCACAGGCTCCTTCCCAGAGCTCACACCACTGCCCTTCTCCTTTTCCCCAAGAGAAGCTGCCTGGAGCATTTCTGGGTCCCAGCAGTTCCCCATCCTCCTTGCCAGTGAGTTTGCTCTCCTGGAGTAAAGATCAGCTCAGAAGGACCCTGCCAGTTCAGGTGACACCAGGGACCAGCCTCTGTGTCTGGGTGAAGCCACCCCTTCCTGAGCTGTTTCCAGCACAGCCACCTCCCAGAGCCACCTCCCAGCGAGGTTGTCACCCTGCCCCAGCAATGGTGGCTTCCAGAAGTGATTAGGCAAATTAATTCAACACAAGGGAAGCCCAGAGTGAGGAGATGACTCCTGAGCCAGGATTTTCTTCCTGCTGAAACAAGAGGAGCAGCTCTGGGTGCCTCCCTGTCCTTGGGATCACTCTCCAGACACCTGCTCCTGGCTGCCGTTGTGGGAAGGACAGTGGATTGGAGTGACCTTTCCTCACCTTCCCTGCCTGTCCAGAGACTCCCTGCACTTCCCACAAACCAGAAAACACCTGGATCCAGATTGACACCTCCTGACCCAAGTCCTTCCCAGATTTCCCTTTGTGTTTCCAAAATGGGAACACAAATGATCTGGGGCACATTCATCCAGCCTGAGAGTTTATGGACCAAATCTGGAGGGAAAGAGTCCTTAAAAACAAAGAGAAAAGGGCATGGAATGCAGTCCAGGAGGTGCCAGGCTCATCTCTGGATGAAGGAAATGCCAGAGTCTTCTCTCCATGCTCCAGTGAGGAGTCTGCTCCAGTGCCTGGTGGGAAACCCTTAATGAGGACAGGGATTAATGGCAGAGTGGGAAGTGCTCGAGGAACTCACTAAAGAGGAGCTGACAGCTCGGGGAGCTGCCCACAGAGGTGTCTGGCTTGCAGGAGATCCATCCCAAGGACAGCCGAGTAATTTGGGACCTGACCCCAGCTCCAGTGGTGGAAATGCAGGTGTGACAGCACAGCCAAGCACATCCCAGGGGAGAGGGGAGGGAAAATCGGTTGAATTTCCAGTGGGATTTATCTGCAATGCTCCTGGGCTTCTCCTGAGGGAAAATCCAAACAGGGAAGGGGCAGGAGAGGTCTGTGCTGCTGCTATGGAGAGCAGAGCACCTGCTTGATGAGCCAATGGATTCCTTGGGAAAAGGAGGTAAGGAATATGTCAGGGAAGGAGAAGAGCGCCTGAGGTTAAAGGACTGTCTGTGCAGAGAAAAACTCGGCACAAATTAGGCGTTAATACAGTTAAACTTCAAATTAGGGGCTGTGAAGGATGTTTAGGAATTAAGGAAGAAAAAACCTACGCAGTTTTAAGCCATAGTCTGGTACTTTAATGTAGGAAATGAAAGGGTTGTCTCCAACAGCAGGGATCTGGATTGATCCATGGGATTGTTTCCAAGAGCTGGATGGAACTGGGCCCCTGAGGGAGGCTCAGGCAGCATCGAGCTGCTCTGCAGCTCAGGTTTGTGCATGGAGCTCCAGTGGCAGCTCTCTGGTCACTTGTCCTGGTCCCCAGCATGGCCTCTCACCATGGGGTGCAGTGCCACGATCACCTCTCAGCCATGGAGAGGGAAACACATCCTGCTCCCGGGGTGCTCCCAGCCAGACCCCCCAGCAGCGTGTCAGGATCAGGGATCTGAATAAAACACCTCTTGTAACCTCCACTTTCCATTTTCTGAGGGGTTTGCTTGTGGCTGAGCCCAGACTCTGAGAGCTGTCACCAACTTCCCTCTGGGATGCTCCAAAACTCTGCCAGGACAGTGGAAAACACAGAGCAGATCAAGGCTGAGGGACACCATAAAGGGAAGGAAACAAAGCAAGGAGGAGAAGACTCCTGTCTCCAACCACAAACTCCTCCTCTGTTTGCTTGGGTTTCTATTCCTGCTGAGGAATTCCTCCTCCCCATGCTCTGCCTGCTCAGGGAAAACAAACCTCCATATCCCACTGGCTTCTCGGTGCCGTGCAAAACATAAACAAGGAAAGCTTTTGATGTCGGGGAAGTTGGGAGCTCAGCAGCCCCTTCTGCACAGCTTTGAAGGCGAGGATTTGCTCAGGTGGGTGGGCAGAGGAAGCCCCTGGTAGGAGAGAGGAGCCGAGCTCAGTGTGCAAACAGGAGCCTGATGGGATGGGAGAAATGAGGGGAAAGAGGACTCAGTGTTGGATTTTGTCCCTCAGAGCTGGGGGAGCAGGGATTTCACAGATAAACAGGGATTTTTCTGGGTGTGGGAAGGTGCCTCTGCCAGTTTTCTCCACCACACAAGGGAGCTGTGATCACTCAAACTGCTCTCCAGACCCTCCTGGAGTCATTCCTGGTCAGGACAGGCAGGAGCTGGAGCAAGGTTCCTGCACACATGGGATTGGGAATGGTGGGCTCACACTGGGATACAGCTGGAGACCCCTGAGGAAAGGATGAGGGAGAGCAAACAGAAGGGAAGGATGGGAGCACTCCCAGCTCCCAGAGTCCCACTTGGCTTTGGGTCCCCTCTCCCACACCATGGGCAGGAATGACCATCAGTTTCCATCCTGCTGGGAGTGCTGCCCCTCTCCAGGGCTCAGAGGCTGTGGGAATTCCCACCAGGATCTCCCCCTCCCTGACCCATGGGCAGTAACAGGTCTGTGAGTGTGGGAGCTGCTTACAAGGAGAGTTTGGGGGAGCTGTGCACATCCTAAAGCACCGTGGTACCCCAAGGAGCTGTGAGCCAGTGCTGAGCTCAGGCACGCTGGCTCTGCCATCCTGGGAAAGCCCAGATGTGCTAGAACAGACTCCAAAGCCATTTTCCCCAGGGTGAGCAGCCAGGAGGGAGCAGAGCAGAGGAGGTGCAGGTCCAGCAGGGACCATTCAGCTCCATTCCCATGGCTGACCACAGCATTCCCTCTTCATCCCGTTTTCCAGCTCCTGAGGGTGTCACTCAGGAGTTTGACACCCCTGCACATCCTCCAGCATGGAAACTGCAGAGAGGAGCCAGCCAGGGCTGGAGCTGCAGCCAGCACTGAGCTGGGTTTGCTTGGTTTAGTTCTCAATCACTTCCAAAACCAAAACTTGAGCTGTCTCCAAGTGAGGGCTGAAAGGAGGGGTGGGGATTCATCTCCTGGTGGGAGCAGGATCCCATTCCCAGCTCCATCCATCACTCTGCTCTGGGAAAGGAGAGATGTAAGCCCAGAGAAACCTTCGGAGTGGAGGCCAACACAGACCTGAGGGAGGTCCCACAGCCACAGGTGGGTCCCCACAGCCTCCTTTGAAGCTGCCCCACTTAGTTTGAAGTGCCAAGTTTTCACTAAGAGTTGGGATTTCAACCCAAATCTAATCCCGGGCTGGGGAGCTCTGCCTGGCTGCTCCTCTTTTTGATCCGTGTTGTTTACACCATGGATTGTCCCTCAGGACAGCCCGAGGCAGGGGCAGCCCCTCAGCCTCCCCTCTCCACGGGCTGCACAAGCTCTCTCAGAAGCTTTGCAGGATGTTCTGGGAGCTCAGCTTTTCTGGGAAGGTCCAGCTCGGGCTGAGCCAGTTCTCCTGGTGCTTTTGTTTTCATCCCAGTGGGTTTGGATTGAGCCCTAAACAGCTGGGGGGGGGGGGGTGCCTTTTTTTTTTTTTTTTTTTTTTTTTTTTTTTTTTTTTTTTTTTTTTTTTTTGTTTCTTTCCAGGATGCTGCCTCCCATCCCCCTGCATCTGCTGGAGGTTATGAAACCATGAGAAATGAGGAGATAAAACCACTCCTAACTCTGGAGCTAGAGCAAGGATTTGGTGCTATCAAGTGGCTCCAAAGGTGACCATTATCACCACCACGAGGGTCACCAGTGTCCCACAGACTGACCCAACAGCAAACTCAGCACTGGGACCTCCTGCAGGATAAATCCAGACCTCATCTCATCCTTTAAATGTGTTTTTTTGGACACTTGTGTTGGGGAAGAGCTCTTGGTGTAGTATAAATAGATTTTGGCGTGTATAAAAGCCTGGGCAGTGGCCCAGGGAGGTCCTGGGTGGTGTGAATCTGCTCCTGGCCTTCAGGGTGGGAAAGATTTGCAAAGTTTTTGTGGCTTTTGGAGTGAGTTTGTTTGGGTTTTTAAATTTTCCTTGACTGATTTAGTGCAGCTTGGGGATAATTCCATTAAATGGGTTTTTCTCTGGGGGGCTGCTGTGGGGTATTTGCTGCTGCAGTGTCCTGTCTGTGGGAAGAGCTGCTGAAAACCATGGGGGAGGTCATTCCTTGGGGCTGGGCTGTGCTGGAGCCCATGGATGGTGTTTGGAGGATTTGGGAGATGATCCAGCTCTGTCCCAAGGTGAGGAGAGGGTCTGGACCAGCTGCTGTGGGGGAAGAGTGGCGGATCTGGAGGGGGGTCAGGTTAAACAAACTCCTGGTCCAGATCTGCTGCAGCTGGGGGTGGTGGAGACCTGCCCTGGAGCCCGAGATCCTGAGGGCTGTGGGACAGAGGAAAGTTCAGCTTCAGGGCAGCCACAAAACTTAATTTCAGCTGAGGAATCGATACCAAGGGCAGAGCTCAGCCCTGCAGCCCCTTCTGAAGCCTGAGACCACCCCAGGGCAGGGGCAAAGTCAGGCTCAGCCCCCACAGAGGACCCAAAACCACAGGGAGAGGGGAGCTCTCAGCATTTCACGTGCCTGGTGCTGTCCAAGCATGGTCAGGGGCTGGAGAGCTGCTCGGGGCCTTCTCCGGGGTCTTTGCTTGCAGGAAAACCCTAAAAGCGATTGGAGATCACAGCCACATTATGCAAACCGCAATTTGCATAATCATCATGCAAATTGAGATGGATAACCAGCTTTAACCAGACTCGAGTTGCTTTCAAGTGCCTCTTTCTCAGCTGCTACTTCAATCACTTAAAGGAAAGAAAAAAAGAAGCAAAAGTTCCAACTTTCCTCTCCTGGTTAAGCACGGTCACTGGGCCAGGGAGGGACAGGAGGTGACAAGTGCAGTCCCCGAGTGGCCTGGAGGGGTCACTGGTGGCTTTCACATCCTGGAAACCCCGAAGGGACTGGCCAGAGCTGAAAGTCCTCGGGGCTGGAGGAGCCCAGCGAGTGCTCTGCTCTATCCCAAGATTTCCGGGACCTTTGGAAAGTCTCTGGGTCTCCCTCTGCCAATACTTTGTGGGATTGTGGGGACAGAGGACGTGGTGGGATGTTCAGGTGATTTATTGAGAGCTAAGCTGCTCCTCTTGCATCTGAGGGGCTGAGAGTTCTGCCTCCTGCTAGAAAAGGTGTCTGATATTAAATTAACTGTGTGGAGTAAGATGAAACTGAATCTTGCTCATGCCTTCCCTTCTTCCTGATGTGGAGGGATCATTCCTAGAGGATCCCATCCCTCTTGTGAGGGAGCTGGGCCAGGATCCGCCCATCCCCTGGCAGGCACAGCCACTGTTGCTCATTTCCAGCTGCTGTCTCCTGCCCTCCCTGTGCCTGGTGCTTTGAGCACAGCGACTGTTCCATAGCTGTGCTGACAGCTCCTTCCTGGGGAGCTGGGAGCTGCTCATCCATGGTTGAGCTGCTGCTGGAGCGCTGTGATCCCACATCCATCCCCCATCCATCCAACATCCATCCATCCCACATCCAACCTTCATCCATCCCACATCCATCCCACATCCATCCCCCATCCATCCCAAATCCATCCCCCATCCACCCCCCATCAATCCCACATCCATCCCAAATCCATCCCTCCTCCATCCCACATCCATCCCCCATCCATCCAACATCCATCCATCCCACATCCAACCTTCATCCATCCCCCATCCACCCCCCATCCATCCCACATCCATCCCCCATCCATCCCCCATCCATCCCCCATCCACCCCCCATCCACCCCCCATCCACCCCCCATCCATCCCACATCCATCCCACATCCATCCCACATCCATCCCACATCTATCCCCCATCCATCCCCCATCCATCCCACATCCATCCCACATCCATCCCCCATCCATCCCCCATCCACCCCCCATCCACCCCCCATCCATCCCAAATCCATCCCACATCCATCCCACATCCATCCCAAATCCATCCTGCCTCCATCCCACATCCATCCCCCATCCATCCCAAATCCATCCCCCATCCACCCCCCATCCATCCCACATCCATCTCCCTTCCATCTCCCATCCATCCCAGGCAGGAATCACTTGGAGCTTTTCCTTTTGCTCTCTGCAGGGGAATTCCCGGTCATGGTCCTCCCAGAGCTCTGCCTGCAGTGGTTCCCTCTCGGCAGGGCGGGTTTTGGTGAGCTGCAGATCCTGCAGAACCACCCAAAATCTCAGCTCTTCCTCCTCTCCAGCCCCTGGGAGCCCTCGGGCAACTCCTAACGAAGCCGCTTCTCTTATCTGCGGAGTGATTAAGGGATATCACTGCATGTCCCTGGGGAAAACAGATTAGGGAGAGCACGGGGTGACCCAGATAAGGACTTGAATCAAGCACGGAGGCGCTGGAACACCAGGGGTGACATGAAGATGTCACCTCATTAGTGACAACTGCCCAGGGCTCAGTGCAAACCACCCTGGGTGTGTTTCACCATCTCCCGACCCAGCTGACACAGTGCTCAGGTTCCTGCCAAATCCCTGGCCCCGTGGCAGGGAAATGGGGTCCAAAAGGGTTTTAGGGTGGCCTGAGGGCAGGGCTGGAGCTGCAGTGGTGCAGGAGCTGTCCCATGGCCCTCAGCCCGTGGGATTTTTTGGACAAGAGTGATGGGCACACACCTGAGCGGGGCAGGGGTGGAATTTCAGTTTGATTAAATGAGGTTAGGCAGGGTCTGTAATGTCCCCTGGGTTAAAAGGCAGGACTAAAACCCCTCCTGTGGCACCAAACTAGTGGGAATGCATGCGAGGAGTAAAAGCCCTGAGGGTTTGTGGAGCACGCACACACCTGCAGGAGCACGGGGATCTGAACTGGTACAGAATGGGTAAAATCCTGCTGAAACGCTCGAGGTTTTAATGGCAAACAGGAGAAATTGCTGAACCATCTGTCTGTGAGCTTCAGGGAGATGATTCAGGACTCGGGGGTAGGAAGAGGGGCGACTTTGGGAACACTTTGTGTCTTGAGGAACAAACCAGCCCCCAAGAGAACGGAGATGAGGGATGACTTCATCGTGCAGTGCTGGCACACAGCACAGCCCAAACCTCATCCCCACTGAGAGAGGAACATCAAAAATAAATTAGCAAAAAGAAAACTCCCGATTTCCGTAAGGAGGAGCAAATATAATTTGATTCCAGCCCTTTCCTCTTGCCGCAGCCAGCACGGCAGGACACAGCAGTGAGCAGTGTCTGACACTCCAAGTGTGCTGAAACTGGGATTTTTTTTTTCTTGTTTTCCTGTCTCAGTAGTGCACAGGTGTGGGGAGGAGGGAGAAAACAGAGAAACAAATGTATTGGCAAATGCTAAAAAAAGGAATGTGTTACCTAAAAGTACAGGTAGCAGCAGTTGAGAGGAATCAAAGAAAATAATGGACTATGAATGACCAGAAGGGTCAAAGACAATAAGAAAGCACTTAGAGAGAGCAGGGGATTTATTTCTGTGTCAGAATGGCTCTGTTGTTAGAGCCAGATGGCAAAATTGTAAAACAGCAGAGTGGGAAAGGTAGGGATGCTCCACAGATATTCCAAATCCAGGGGAAAAAAATAAATAAAAGGAGGCAGGAGCTTTTATTTGCTGCAGTTCCCAGGGCAAGAGGGGCTGGAGGGCACCCAGGGATTGTCAGCCTCAGCTTGCAGATTGTTCCCCAAATTCTTCTCCCAGCTTCTCCAAGCTTCTTCCACACAGATCTTTAAAAACTGGGAGATTCCCAGGGTGCTGAGGAATCCCCAAATTACTGCAACTTTTAGGGAAATAATTGGGTCATCCTAAAGCAAAGGGTGGGAAAATCCATTTGGGATTTAATTGGTGAAGGAGCTGGGAACAGCTCTGTGAGTCAGGGAGGGGCAGATTGGGTGGATTTAAGGTTTCTCCAAGAATTTTGCCTTGGCCCCATGTGGCCTCTTGTTTCCTTCAGGAGTATTGTGGGGAATTAAAAGGGTTCTGGTTTGCTGGAGGGGTCACTGATGTAATAACAGAGGGATCAGTGGATGTTTGTTCCCATGGATTCTTCCCTTGATTCAATCCCATTTAATAACCTGCTGAGGGACAGGGACAACCACGCTGAAGTAAAAGAATCACAGCGAGAGGGGGAAAATCCAGCAGGGACATCCTCAGTGGCAGCAATGGGGTGAAATGATCCCACTGTTCCATCAGGGCCACAGAGGGTGTTCCAGGCTGCTGGGAAGAAGGAAAATCCAGATTTTTTTATATCTGCATGCACAAGGCAAAGGATCAGCCTTTAAACAGGGACTCGAGTCAGCAGGGATCTCTACTCCCAGCAAGAGGAGGGTGCTGGGGGGTCCCAGTGGTCATGAGCCCATCCCTACTGCAATTCAAATCAGGATTATCCCTAAAACCCATCACTGTTTGTCAGCTCATTATCCAGCAGCTCAAGGAGTTGTTAAAGCACCGGGCAAGGTCAGGCCTGCAGCAAGGTGTGAAAAGCAGCAGCTGAGATGTGTAAATGTGGGATTTAGGGCATTTTTGGGGTGGTTTTTTAGGAAGCTTCAGCAGGGATGGCTCCATCAGCATCCCACAGTTCAGTTGCTTCATCCTGGAGGGTGGAATCATTGAAAGGAGCTGTTCCCCCCTGGATCACCCATTCCTGATCCCAGCTGGGATCCACCGGGGCTGGCTGGGGTGGTTACATACATTATTCTTTTTTAAGCTGAAAATAAGGAAATAACACTCCAAGCTCCTTGCTCCCACACTGGAATCACAACCAGCCATGAATAATTCATTTTCAAATAATTAATTATTCAGCTTATTTCTTCATTAGCTGAAGAACCTGAACGTAATTAGCTGCTTACCTCCACAAAAAGTACCAACTTTTTCTGACACAAATAAATAAAATATGAGCAGATTTTCACCCCAAAAAAACCCAAACAACCCAGCCAGCGGTGACCCTTCAGAGCAGGGTCCCTGAGGACCTTCCTGAGTGTTCCCATGCTGCTGCTTATCCATGGAGGTGGAATTGGATCAAGGTCTCCCAGTGTTCCCCTGGAGAGAATCCCTAAAAACCTGTTCTGAGCCAGCTGGGATGGGGTTGGAGGTCACTGGGGGATCTGGTGGAACTTTCTGAGCCTGGTTTCCAGAGCTGTCACCTCTCCTGGGGAATGGAGAGACCGCTGCCTTCTCGTCTTTTTCAAATATTGCTGAACTGTGCTTGTGGATGCTTTTAAAATTTATCCCTCCAGGTGAGACTTGCCCCGTGCTGTGGGCTGTGGATCAAACCCTGCTGGGATCCTGATCCTGCATTCCTGAAGGTGTTGGCAGAGATGGACACCAGGAAAATCCTTGTCCCTTGTCTTTGTCCCTTTAGCTGGCATTCCTTACCCCACCAGGGCTTAGCAGGGTGCCTTTGGGGGGAAAATTGGACCTTGCCTTGCCTTGTCCTGCCTGTTCCCCTCTCATTCCTGTGGCTGTGGATGGGAATTTCCTGGGAAAAGCTCCAATTTTCCACACAGCTGCTTGGTGTTCCTGGTGGCTTGTGGCTGGCAGCAGTGACATCCCAGCCAGGGCTTCCTGGAATGGATTCTGGGGTTTTTCCTGCCTTGCTTTGTCTTCTGCAGCCACCTCAGCCCTGTCTGGTTGTGCTTTCATTGACAGGGCAGTAATTTCTCCTCCCCACCATCCTGAATGTCCCTGCTGGATTTGGGAACTCTTGGCACTCCAGGCTCTATTATCCTTGGCCTTGCTCCTGCTCTGCTCCTCCCTTCAATATCCACCCAGGCTCTGGCATCAATTCTTGTCCCCCTTTGTTCTGCTGTCTCCCACAACCAGAGGAGGGTTGGGGTGAGCAGAAGATCCCAGCTTGCTCTGAAGAAGGCTCTGCATCCCCTGCTTGGAGCATCCCTCTGCCTTCCCCCTCCTCCAACTGCTCCGAGAGTTCCTCCCCAAGTTTTGTGATCCCCTTGCAGCTTTCAGGACCAGACTTAGCAGGGAAGGAGCTGGAAAGGTCAGGGGTGCTTCTCTGAGGCTGTGAGCTCTGGTTTCACACCTGTGGGCACGTCCAGGGTGAGCTCAGCCAGGGGAAGCTCCAGCCCATGGAGGGGTCAGGTGGGGATGGGCAGCTGGAGGAGCCTTTTGTTCCCGTGGGAGAAGGAGCTCGGGGCAGGGCCAGAGCTGGGACAAGCTTGGCAGTTCTCTGGCCAATAATTCCTCCTCTTCACAGAGGGTTTGGAATACTCAGCATTTCATGGTGTCCGTGGCAGCCCCAGGCTGGCCCAGCAGAGCAGCCTTTTCACAGCTGCAGGAATGGTCCCAGGCAC